>NW_022263146.1:0-78253 GCF_002021735.2 Oncorhynchus kisutch
GGAAGTGAGTGGACCACAGTTTCGGTATGACTGGGGTGGTTTTTCATACTGTAGCTCTTGACTGTTCTCTTATTTCACCCCAGGTGTATATTAATTGTAAGCTTGTTGCATGGGACCCTGAGGTTTTTGATATAGAAAAAAAGAAGGCCCCTGCCATACATTAAAGAGACTGGAGAGAAAGTATTGGTCACATAACTACCATAATGACATTAGTGCCAATGCAACAGCAACTTTTTTTATTCATAGATGGGAGCTGCTGGATGACCCGTCTCAAAGTGACCTCTGCACTGTGCTGTGACTCGAGTTGCAAGCCTCGGTTGAAGAGGGGTGTGGATTCAGGTATTTTGAGGCACTTCATTTCAAGCCTGACTAAACTGTAGTTCCATATTCATTTGAGCTGATGGGTTCTGATGGGACTGCAGCTTGAAGTAACTTATTATATATTTTTCTCAGAACCCAGGGCCTGGTTCAAAACTCTGTTCTTGGACCGCTCACAATAGTGGAAAACTCTGAAAACCCGGATCCCCAGTGAATTTGTAAAATATCCTACTGTAGAACAAGGTTGGTGATTTTGGCATTGAAGACTATAGTTTACACTTGGCTTTAATTGTATCAGCTTTGATGCCAATGAACTTGAACCTGTAACCTACTCATCTGTCATTGTGTTCTGTATTCAGTTGACTGGTTGGTGTTGTAATGGTGGAACACTTTGCTTGTCAGGTGTGTGTGTGTGCTGGTTATTTTACTGTAACATCCCCCAACGGCAATGAGATGCATGTTACTAACACTTCTTCAACCTGTTCCAGGGATGGCTGTCTTTTCTGTCTTTACAGCCATCTAATTGTAGGTGGCCTGAAGGGTGCATCACTTTTCCACTATCCCCAGTATGGATATGAAGTCCTTTGACTGAGCATGTTTCAATAAAATGAGTACTTTACAATGTGTTTGTTTCTAATGGTTGTCCAAAATGCTATGATCCTGATGAGATGTACCCTAATTCCAGTAGTGCGGTGCCGGTATCTACACAAAATAGCCAAGATGTACCATCTGGTTGTAAAGATCTCAATGAGAGTGCTCAGTGTTCTGGACTTCCCAGTGTCCTGATTACTCTTGAACTGTAACACTTTCTTATTTTGGCATAATTAGTTTGCATGAACACCTGCTGTGGCTATCATTAGCAATGGTAATGCTATTTGTAAGATTGTCATAAGCTAACCTGCTTATTGTTGGCTATACTTTTCAGCAAGTAGCCCACCCCAAGATCAAATTGACAAGCCAAGTTTAGAGATTGTAGGTGGCTGATGGCCATGCTTAATGGCTGTGATAGGAGGAAACTGAGGCTGGATCAACAGCATTGTACATAGTTACTCCACAATACTAACACAAATTACAGAGTGAAGAGAAGGAAGTCTGTACAGAATCTAATATTCCAAACATGCATCCCGTTTGCAATAAGGTACTAAAGTAAAACTGTACAAAAATTAGGTCAAGGTAACTTTGTCCTGAATACAAAGCATTACAGTATGTTTGAGGCAAATCAAACACAACACACGACTGAGTACCACTCTTCATACTTTCCAAGCATGGTGGTTGGCTGCATCATGTTATGGGTATGCGTGTCATCGGCAAGGACTGAATATTTTAAGATCAAAATAATGGAATAGAGCTAAGCACAGGCAAAATCCTAAAGGAAAACCTGGTTCAGTCTGCTGTCCAACAGACACTTGGAGACAAACTCACCATTCAGCAGGACAATAACCTAAAACACAAGGCCAAATATACACTACTGTTGATCAATAACCAATTTGACAGAGCTTGAAGAATTCTGTAGAGAATAATGGGCAAATATTGCACAATCGAGGTGTGGAAAGCTCTGAGACTTACCCAGAAAGACTCACTGCTGTAATCTCTGCCAAAGGTACTGGTACAAAGTATTGACTCAGGGTATGTAATTGAGATTTCATTTTCAATAAATTTGCAAAGATTTCTATAAACATGTTTTTACTTTGTCATTATGGGGTATGTGTAGATGGGTGATTTAAAAAATATATATTTAAACATTTTATTGAGGCTGTAACACAAAATGTGGAATAAGTCAAAAGGTACAAATACTTTCTGAAGGCACTGTAAGACTAAAACTGTTGAGCTAGCTAGCAGCTTGGTAACTAAGGCTAAACTGTTGGCTTGCTAACGTAGAAAACACATTTTACCTAACTAATTTTAGCTTGCATCACATTTAGTATTTAATCAGTTAATTAGACTAACTGGAAACAGGACATTAATGCACAAAATGAAGAACTATATTCAACTTTGCTTATTTGCTGCTCGCTCCTGCAGAATTTTGTACTTCCTATTCCTCCCTCACTTTTTCCCCAAACGTGTTTATTTTGCCTATCAAGTGACATGTCTACCTGCCTGCTCTCCGTTTGGTATTCCCCCGCCTCTTCTTTTTCATTGGTTGCCTGATGCAACCAATCATAATCCTTTCCGCTCTGAGAACGATTGAGTAGGTGAAACTCCTATGAGTGTTATGCTCATATAATGTAGGGTACAGTATGTGTTGGCTTCATCCACTCTGCAAAGGTGTTTTTTTCCCAGCTTTTAAGAGGACAGCAATAGACCCTCAATTATGATATCAGTGTGCTGAAATGCATTGGGATTTATATTTTAATAACAGCCAAATGTATCATGTAGCGTCAGTGTCATAGGTCTACAGAACATGAACTTTAAACCTGTCGTAGAGTACAGAGAACATACATGGCTTGTGGCCCTGGGAGAATAAATTATTTTTTACCAAATGTTGCTTAAAATTTGAGACTTTGCTTTTTGTCGTTATCGATGCAAAAAAAACTATGTGGGGTAAAAATAGAGAGAAAAAAGGAAACTTTCAACAGTAATGGCAATGTTGTCATAGTTTCCCTGTTGCCACTTATGTAACTGTAATAATCTGTTTACACTTTATTCAAATGATATCATTTCACGTATGCACTGGCCAAAGATGTTTAAATGAGAGATGTCACCTGGTGGCAACAAATGTTGGCAACAAATGGAACCACAGGAAAAACACCTCAGAAATAATATTCAATTGTCCACATGATAGAGCCATATAAGAGTTATAAGGTAACATGAGTAAATTACATCAGTTATCAGTTGACCCCGCCTTCACATGGAGTTATCTGGGGATGTACTGTTACTTGCTTTGAGGATACAGAGGTAGATTGACACATGGTGGCTTTCCTGCGGCGTTCATGTTCATAGATTCTCTCCTGTACTTCACTCGCAGTCCATTTCTCAGCAGACTTGTATTGGAATACTGCTGCCAGTTTGGGGTCAGGGCAGTATGTTACAAACATCCTAACGACATCGGAGTCAATCTTCTTTCCTTGTCTCTTAAGGCCCTCGTCAGCGACATCTACGGCCTTGTTCAATCGAACCCAATACTCCATAACAGCCTCTCCGGGTACAGGTTTAGTATTGTAAAAATCAGCCAAGGGCATGCATGAATAGGCCAATTCGCTGAATTTCTGTTTCAGAATGTCAAATACAATCTCTGGCTTCTTTGTAGGATCAACGGTTGTCTCATTGCGTAAATGTATCTTTACCTTGTCTCTTGGTTTGCCAGACTCACCCACAAACAGGACCAAGCCTGACCTGCTGAGGAGTGACGGACTCCATCCTAGCTGGAGGGGTGCTCTCATCTTATCTACCAACATAGACAGGGCTCTAACTCCTCTAGCTCTACAATGAAATAGGGTGCAGGCCAGGCAGCAGGCTGTTAGCCAGCCTGCCAGCATAGTGGAGTCTGCCACTAGCAAAGTCAGTGTAGTCAGCTCAGCTATCACCATTGAGACCTTGTCTGTGCCTCGACCTAGGTTGGGCAAAACTAAACATGGCGGTGTTCGCCTTAGCAATCTCACTAGGATAAAGACCACCTCCATTCCTGTCATTATTGAAAGAGATCATGATACATCACATCTCAAAATAGGGCTACTTAATGTTAGATCCCTTACTTCAATGGCAATTATAGTCAATGAACTAATCACTGATCATAATCTTGATGTGATTGGCCTGACTGAAACATGGCTTAAGCCTGATGAATTTACTGTGTTAAATGAGGCCCCACCTCCTGGCTACACTAGTGACCATATCCCCGTGCATCCCGCAAAGGCGGAGGTGTTGCTAACATTTACGATAGAACATTTCAATTTACAAAAAAAATCTATGCAGCCTACTCAATCACTTTTTATAGCTACTGTTTACAGGCCTCCTGGGCCATATACAGCGTTCCTCATTGAGTTCCCTGAATTCCTATCGGACCTTGTAGTCATAGCAGATAATATTCTAATCTTTGGTGACTTTAATGTCTCAGCCTCCAGTATTTATGCTGCAGTAGTTTATGTGTCGGGGGGCTGGGGTCAGTTTGTTATATCTGGAGTACTTCTCCTGTCCTATTCGGTGTCCTGTGTGAATCTAAGTGTGCGTTCTCTAATTCTCTCCTTCTCTCTTTCTTTCTCTCTCTCGGAGGACCTGAGCCCTAGGACCATGCCCCAGGACTACCTGACATGATGACTCCTTGCTGTCCCCAGTCCACCTGGCCATGCTGCTGTTCCAGTTTCAACTGACCTGAGCCCTAGGACCATGCCCCAGGACTACCTGACATGATGACTCCTTGCTGTCCCCAGTCTACCTGGCCATGCTGCTGCTCCAGTTTCAACTTCCACCTGACTGTGCTGCTGCTCTAGTTTCAACTGTTCTGCCTTATTATTATTCGACCATGCTGGTCATTTATGAACATTGAACATCTTGACCATGTTCTGTTATAATCTCCACCCGGCACAGCCAGAAGAGGACTGGCCACCCCACATAGCCTGGTTCCTCTCTAGGTTTCTTCCTAGGTATTGGCCTTTCTAGGGAGTTTTTCCTAGCCACCGTGCTTCTCCACCTGCATTGCTTGCTGTTTGGGGTTTTAGGCTGGGTTTCTGTACAGCACTTTGAGATATCAGCTGATGTACGAAGGGCTATATAAATAAATTTGATTTGATTTGATTTGATTTAATATTCACATGGAAAAGTCCACAGACCCACTCCAAAAGGCTTTCGGAGCCATCATCGACTCAGTCGGTTTTGTCCAACATGTCTCTGGACCTACTCACTGTCACAGTCATACTCTGGACCTAGTTTTGTCCCATGGAATAAATGTTGTGGATCTTAATGTTTTTCCTCATAATCCTGGACTATCGGACCACCATTTTATTACGTTTGCAATTGCAGCAAATAATCTGCTCAGACCCCAACCAAGGAACATCCAAAGTCGTGCTATAAATTCACAGACAACACAAAGATTCCTTGATGTCCTTCCAGATTCCCTCTGTCTACCCAAGGACGCCAGAGGACAAAAATCAGTTAACCACCTAACTGAGGAACTCAATTTAACCTTAGATGCAATACCCTAGATGCAGTTGCACCCCTAAAAACTAAAAACATTTCTCATTAGAAACTAGCTCCCTGGTACACAGAAAATACCAGAGCTCTGAAGCAAGCTTCCAGAAAATTGGAACGGAAATGGCGCCACACCAAACTGGAAGTCTTCCGACTAGCTTGGAAAGACAGTACCGTGCAGTACCGAAGAGCCCTTACTGCTGCTCGATCATCCTATTTTTCTAACTTAATTGAGGAAAATAAGAACAATCCGAAATTCCTTTTTGATACTGTCGCAAAGCTAACTAAAAAGCAGCATTCCCCAAGAGAGGATGGCTTTCACTTTAGCAGTGATAAATTCATGAACTTCTTTGAGGAAAAGATTAAGATTATTAGAAAGCAAATGACGGACTCCTCTTTAAATCTGCGTATTCCTTCAAAGCTCAGTTGTCCTGAGTCTGCGCAACTCTGCCAGGACCTAGGATCAAGAGAGACGCTCAAGTGTTTTAGTACTATATCTCTTGACACAATGATGAAAATAATCATGGCCTCTAAACCTTCAAGATGCATACTGGACCCTATTCCAACTAAACTACTGAAAGAGCTGCTTCCTGTGCTTGGCCCTCCTATGTTGAACATAATAAACGGCTCTCTATCCACCGGATGTGTACCAAACTCACTAAAAGTGGCAGTAATAAAGCCTCTCTTGAAAAAGCCAAACCTTGACCCAGAAAATATAAAAAACTATCGGCCTATATCGAATCTTCCATTCCTCTCAAAAATTTGAGAAAAGGCTGTTGCACAGCAACTCACTGCCTTCCTGAAGACAAACAATGTATACGAAATGCTTCAGTCTGGTTTTAGACCCCATCATAGCACTGAGACTGCACTTGTGAAGGTGGTAAATGACATTTTAATTGCATCGGACCGAGGCTCTGCATCAGTCCTCCTGCTCCTAGACCTTAGTGCTGCTTTTGATACCATCGATCACCACATTCTTTTGGAGAGATTGGAAACCCAAATTGGTCTACACTGACAAGTTCTGGCCTGGTTTAGATCTTATCTGTCGGAAAGATATCAGTTTGTCTCTGTGAATGGTTTGTCCTCTGACAAATCAACTGTAAATTTCGGTGTTCCTCAAGGTTCCGTTTCTCTTTTGAAGAACATATCAAGACCATTTCAAGGACAGCTTTTTTCCATCTACGTAACATTGCAAAAATCAGAAACTTTCTGTCCAAAAATGATGCAGAAAAGTTAATCCATGCTTTTGTCACTTCTGGGTTAGACTACTGAAATGCTCTACTTTCCGGCTACCCGGATAAAGCACTACATAAACTTCAGTTAGTGCTAAATACGGCTGCTAGAATCCTGACTAGAACCCCAAAATTTGATCATATTACTCCAGTGCTAGCCTCCCTACACTGGCTTCCTGTCAAAGCAAGGGCTGATTTCAAGGTTTTACTGCTAACCTACAAAGTATTACATGGGCTTGCTCCTACCTATCTCTCTGATTTGGTCCTGTCGTACATACCTACACGTACGCTACGGTCACAAGACGCAGGCCTCCTAATTGTCCCTAGAATTTCTAAGCAAACAGCTGGAGGCAGGGCTTTCTCCTATAGAGCTCTATTTTTATGGAACGGTCTGCCTACCCATGTGAGAGACGTAGACTCGGTCTCAACCTTTAAGTCTTTACTGAAGACTCATCTCTTCAGTGGGTCATATGATTGAGTGTAGTCTGGCCCAGGAGTGGGAAGGTGAACGGAAAGGCTCTGGAGCAACGAACCGCCCTTGCTGTCTCTGCCTGGCCGGTTCCCCTCTTTCCACTGGGATTCTCTGCCTCTAACCCTATTACAGGGGCTGAGTCACTGGCTTACTGGGGCTCTCTCATGCCGTCCCTGGAAGGGGTGCGTCACCTGAGTGGGTTGATTCACTGATGTGGTCATCCTGTCTGGGTTGGCGCCCCCCCCTTGGGTTGTGTCATGGCGGAGATCTTTGTGGGCTATACTCAGCCTTGTCTCTCAGGATGGTAGGTTGGTGGTTGAAGATATCCCTCTAGTGGTGTGGGGGCTGTGCTTTGGCAAAGTGGGTGGGGTTATATCCTTCCTGTTTGGCCCTGTCCGAGGGTGTCCTCGGATGGGGCCACAGTGTTTCCTGACCCCTCCTGTCTCAGCCTCCAGTATTTATGCTGCAGTAGTTTATGTGTCGGGGGGCTAGGGTCAGATGGATATATCTGGAGTACTTATCCTGTCCTATTCGGTGTCCTGTGTGAATTTAAGTGTGCTTTCTCTAATTCTCTCTTTCTTTCACTCTCTCGGAGGACCTGAGCCCTAGGACCATGCCCCAGGACTACAGTGCCTTGCGAAAGTTTTCGGCCCCCTTGAACTTTGCGACCTTTTGCCACATTTAAGGCTTCAAACATAAAGATATAAAACTGTATTTTTTTGTGAAGAATCAACAACAAGTGGGACACAATCATGAAGTGGAACAACATTTATTGGATATTTCAAACTTTTTTAACAAATCAAAAACTGAAAAATTGGGCGTGCAAAATTATTCAGCCCCTTTACTTTCAGTGCAGCAAACTCTCTCCAGAAGTTCAGTGAGGATCTCTGAATGATCCAATGTTGACCTAAATGACTAATGATGATAAATACAATCCACCTGTGTGTAATCAAGTCTCCGTATAAATGCACCTGCACTGTGATAGTCTTAGAGGTCCGTTAAAAGCGCAGAGAGCATCATGAAGAACAAGGAATAAACCAGGCAGGTCCGAGATACTGTTGTGAAGAAGTTTAAAGCCGGATTTGGATACAAAAAGATTTCCCAAGCTTTAAACATCCCAAGGAGCACTGTGCAAGCCATAATATTGAAATGGAAGGAGTATCAGACCACTGCAAATCTACCAAGACCTGGCCGTCCCTCTAAACTTTCAGCTCATACAAGGAGAAGACTGATCAGAGATGCAGCCAAGAGGCCCATGATCACTCTGGATGAACTGCAGAGATCTACAGCTGAGGTGGGAGACTCTGTCCATAGGACAACAATCAGTCGTATATTGCACAAATCTGGCCTTTATGTAAGAGTGGCAAGAAGAAAGCCATTGCTTAAAGATATCCATAAAAAGTGTTGTTTAAAGTTTGCCACAAGCCATCCTGGGAGACACACCAAACATGTGGAAGAAGGTGCTCTGGTCAGATGAAACCAAAATTGAACTTTTTGGCAACAATGCAAAACGTTATGTTTGGCGTAAAAGCAACACAGCTCATCACGCTGAACACGCCATCCCCACTGTCAAACATGGTGGTGGCAGCATCATGGTTTGGGCCTGCTTTTCTTCAGCAGGGACAGGGAAGATGGTTCAAATTGATGGGAAGATGGATGGAGCCAAATACAGAACCATTCTGGAAGAAAACCTTATGGAGTCTGCAAAAGACCTGATACTGGGACGGAGATAAGTCTTCCAACAAGACAATGATCCAAAACATAAAGCAAAATCTACAATGGAATGGTTCAAAAATAAACATATCCAGGTGTTCGAATGGATAAGTCAAAGTCCAGACCTGAATCCAATCGAGAATCTGTGGAAAGAACTGAAAACTGCTGTTCACAAATGCTCTCCATCCAACCTCACTGAGCTCGAGCTGTTTTGAAAGGAGGAATGGGAAAAAATGTCAGTCTCTCGATGTGCAAAACTGATAGAGACATACCCCAAGCAACTTACAGCTGTAATCGCAGCAAAAGGTGGCGCTACAAAGTATTAACTTAAGGGGGCTGAATAATTTTGCACGCCCAATTTTTCAGTTTTTGATTTGTTAAAAAAGTTTGAAATATCCCAAAAATGTCGTTCCACTTCATGATTGTGTCCCACTTGTTGTTGATTCTTCACAAAAAAATACAGTTTTATATCTTTATGTTTGAAGCCTGAAATGTGGCAAAAGGTCGCAAAGTTCAAGGGGGCCGAATACATTCGCAAGGCACTGTACCTGACATGATGACTCCTTGCTGTCCCCAGTCCACCTGGCCGTGCTGCTGCTCCAGTTTCAACTGTTCTGCCTTATTATTATTCGACCATGCTGGTCATTTATGAACATTTTAACATCTTGGCCATGTTCTGTTATAATCTCCACCCGGCACAGCCAGAAGAGGACTGGCCACCCCACACAGCCTGGTTCCTCTCTAGGTTTTGGCCTTTCTAGGGAGTTTTTCCTAGCCACCGTGCTTCTACACCTGCATTGCTTGCTGTTTGGGGTTTTAGGCTGGGTTTCTGTACAGCACTTTGAGATATCAGCTGATGTACGGAGGGCGATATAAATACATTTGATTTTATTTGAATGATGATCACTTATCTTTTCTGTACTTACTGGTGGCTCAAGTACTGGACCTGCCACTCTGTAGTTCTTCCCTAATGGAGCTCCCTATTTCCTGGGCTAGCTGAGTGACCAGCTAGACCATCTACAAGGGCATTTGGATTAACACCAAATGAAGGACTTTCATCCAATTTTTTTGTGGAGCAAAGCATGGGGGAACCTCCTGCACCTACACACTTTACAGGGGTTTGATCAGAGTATGAGAAAAACCTCCCCCTCCCAGCAGTGAATTTGGGTTCATCACCATTATAAGATGCCATGCCACTAAACCACTAATGTTACGTTAAAATGTCTGTTGGATGAACACACTTCTATGTTGGTTAACTATAAACAGCGCTCTCAATACATCGTTGTAAGAAAAAAAATAAACAGGAAAAAAGACTGTAGTTCCGATTTTTGCCACAAGGCGGCAAGAGTACCTCAATGATATAATTAGTCTCTAGAACAGCAGCGCCGCGGTGATTGAGCTGACGTCGATCAACGATGAATCCGGGTCTAGAAGGCACCAATGTAACCGGTGCTATATTGCACCGCTGTAACTCCGCGTTGTGTGTGGTTGATTGAGACTATAGACGTGGACTTTGGAGATCAGGTAGTTTTAATTAAGCAGAACTCACTCTCTGCATCTTGCATCTGCATCCAAAAGGAAATAAAACATTTGTAGAGCACATATGTTCTGAGAATCGTCGCCTCTTTCTCTCAGTGCATCAAAATGATTTTTGAATACAAAAATTAATACAGTCTCTCCTTATTATACATAACATATTTTACATAGATAAAACCACATACCTGCATCCAAAAGGAAATAAAACATTTGTAGAGAACATATGTTCTGAGATTCGTCGCCTCTTTCTACAACAGATGCACAATAGGAGGGACTGGGATTATCCGAGGAGCTAGCCATCGTTCACACATACAATAGCATACAAAATGCAATTGCCATGCTGACTGTAGGAAAGTCCACCAAAGTTTTTGCCAGAGAATTGACTGTTAAGACCACGTGTAACCACTCCAGCCCAGGACATCCACATCTGGCTTCTTCACCTGAGGGATCCTCTGAAACCAGCAACCCTGACAGCTGATGAAACTGAGGAGTATTTCTGTCTGTAATAAAGCCCTTTTGTGGGGAAGAACTCATTTTGATTGGCTTGACTTCCTTATATGAAATGTAACTCAGAAAAATCTTTCATTGTTGCTTGCGGCGTTAACATTTTGGTTCAGTATAGTTAACGTTAGCGAACTCTGCATTCTATACGGGTATGCCAATGGCCTGCTGCGATGCCCACTATATAGAGCTTTTCAGATCTATTCATATATTTAGCTACGGCAGATAGCTAGATCGGTGATGAGATGACCATTCAGTATGTAAACTAGCGGGCTTGGCCACCAATTAAATGGCTGGTCTTACCTTATCCTTGATCAGCATTTTGACTGTCGCATAAAATACGCTTTAAATCGATGTAAAAAAAGACCTAATCCACACTTAGTGTGGTACTGTGAAATTGAGCAAACCAGATTGTTCAATCTTTTTGATTCAACTTTATTTCCTGTGTAAGTCACTATTCTGTCCGTCCATCGTGTTTTGTGAGACGCTTTACAGACTACTTTATGGGGAAAAGATGTGACTATTACCATTTTTACTTTTAAAACCCCTAAAAATTCAAGGATGTTTTCAGACCAGGAAATACCAAAAGTGATGATGTTGGTAGGTTTTTAGGTCTATAATTATCGCTCCTTGACCTCTCACGGGTGTTCAGAATTAAGATGATTAGGATCAATTGGTCCATAAATATTTCTAGTTTGTAGGCACTTCTAGATCATTCAGTCATGTCACTCCTTTGGCAATGTGCAATTGTTTTGGCTGTCGTAGCAACAAGCGCTGCCAATGAAGGTACGTCTAATAATGAACGCATAATATGATTATTGTAGCGCTGATACCATGTTAACTTGAATAGGCTACTTATCTCATGCTGACCGCCTAACAGACTAGCCAAATTGTGGTGTTGGCTCTTGAGATGTGAATGATGACATTATCAAATTTATATTTTTAGATTTTAATGTGGATTGTGAGAAACACTCCATTAAAGTGACATGGAAGGTCAGTCCAGAGTTGGTTGAACATGCTGCCCGTCTTTTCCTTGGACACTGTGTTCCGTCCACATTTTCTGTTCTTCCCACGGGAGAAGGGATGGCGACATTCCACTACAACCTCAATGGCTGTGCCATCAAGAAACGGGTAATGTCTAACTCTTGACCCAATGTATGCCATTTTGGATCCTGCGACGACTAATGCTTCTCCTTCTATTCCCCAGGTGACTGGCAAAAAACACATCTATTCAACCAGCCTGACTTACAGACCTAACCGAAAGCCCAAACCTGCTGCTATTAGTCACCATATTAAGTGTGTTTACATAAGGTAACCATCTATGCCAGGGGTACTCAACTCTTACCCTAAGAGGTCTGGCGCCTGCTGTCTTTCGGTTCTACTTTATCATTAATTGCACACACCTGGTGTCCCAGGTCTAAATCAGTCCCTAATTAGAGGGGAATGATTATTATTTTTTAAATGCAGTGGAACTGAGTTTAGTTTTAGGGCTCTATTGGGTGTAGTGTACTCTAGCTATGGTGTTGGAATCAAATCTTCCTAAGCCTTTGCCACCTTCATTATTAAACTAAACATTCCCCCTTGTATGTAGACCTGAGGGATGGATTCCCCCATTCCTTATCCCTGCCTATGGTAGTGCTGAGGGTCATGGAGGATTGGTTTTCCACATGGCACTCCTCAATGGTGAGTGACTCATACAACATCAATTATTGTAAGAATATGTTCAGGCTACTTACCTGGTAAAGAAATTCCTAGCAGAGGACACTGCCCGACGCTAGTTGAAACCTGTGGCTGTACAGTACGTATGAGCATTGCGCCCCTTCCCCTCTGTTGCATGTAGAAGACCTTACTGGTCTGGCTAAGAGCAGCCTGTTTCCCCTGGGCTCTTTCATCCCCATCTGGGCAGCAGTGGATCAGAAGGACCATCAGCCCTTGCTGCTGCTCTTGGAGGAGTGTGTGGCGGCCACAACACCAGAACTGCAGTCTGCGAGCCTGGTGTACCCCATCATCACCAACAAGGGGTTTGTACCAGACCTGGCTATGGCCATGTAGGGTGCACGTTTTGGTTTTTGACTGCCTAGCGCTAAACGGCCTACTCAAATGTTGAAAAGTATTGAATACATTTTAAAGTTAGCTTATTTGCTGGATGGAAGTTCTGTTTGTCTGCTCATTTGCACAATGCATTTTCAGTTGCCTTGCAGATGGGAAGACTGGGAACTCCAGGTTCCTGCCTAGGTACCACCCGTCTGCTATTCTGCTTTACCTGCAGTCCTTCAAGTTTGCCTTAGGCGAGGAAGTGAGTGGACCACAAGTTCTCGGTATGACTGGGTTGGTTTTCATACTGTAGCTCTTGACTGTTCTCTTATTTCACCCCAGGTGTATATTCATTGTAAGCTTGTTGCATGGGACCCTGAGGTTTTTGATATAGAAAAGAAGGCCTGCCACTACATTAAAGAGACTGGAGAGTAAGTATTGGTCACATAACTACCATAATGACATTAGTGCCAATGCAACAGCAACTTTTTTTATTCATAGATGGGAGCTGCTGGACGACCCGTCTCAAAGTGACCTCTGCAAGTGCTGTGACTCGAGTTGCAAGCCTCGGTTGAAGAGGGGTGTGGATTCAGGTATTTTGAGGCACTTCATTTCAAGCCTGACTAAACTGTAGTTCCATATTCATTTGAGCTGATGGGTTCTGATGGGACTGCAGCTTGAAGTAACTTATATATATTTTTCTCAGAACCCCAGGGCCTGGTTCAAAACTCTGTTCTTGGACCGCTCACAATAGTGGAAAACTCTGAAACCCGGATCCCCAGTGAATTTGTAAAATATCCTACTGTAGAACAAGGTTGGTGATTTTGGCATTGAAGACTATAGTTTACACTTGGCTTTTAATTGTATCAGCTTTGATGCCAAATGAACTTGAACCTGTAACCTACTCATCTGTCATTGTGTTCTGTATTCAGTTGACTGGTTGGTGTAATGGTCTGGAACACTTTGCTTGTCAGGTGTGTGTGTGTGCTGGTTATTTTACTGTAACATCCCCCAACGGCAATGAGATGCATGTTACTAACACTTCTTCAACCTGTTCCAGGGATGGCTGTCTTTTCTGTCTCTACAGCCATCTAATTGTAGGTGGCCTGAAGGGTGCATCACTTTCCACTATCCCCAGTATGGATATGAAGTCCTTTGACTTGAGCATGTTTCAATAAAATGAGTACTTTACAATGGTGTTTGTTTCTAATGGTTGTCAAAATGCTATGATCCTGATGAGATGTACCCTAAATCCAGTAGTGCGGTGCCGGTATCTACACAAAATAGCCAAGATGTGACCATCTGGTTGTAAGAAGATGATCTCAATGAGAGTGCTCAGTGTTCTGGACTTCCCAGTGTCCTGATTACTCTTGAACTGTAACACTTTCTTATTTTGGCATAATTAGTTTGCATGAACACCTGCTGTGGCTATCATTAGCAATGGTAACGCTATTTGAAAGATTGTCATAAGTGAACCTGGTTATTGTTGGCTATACTTTTCAGCAGTAGCCCACCCCAAGATCAAATTGACAAGCCAAGTTTAGAGATTGTAGGTGGCTGATGGCCATGCTTAATGGCTGTGATAGGAGGAAACTGAGGCTGGATCAACAGCATTGTACATAGTTACTCCACAATACTAACCAAAATTACAGAGTGAAGAGAAGGAAATCTGTACAGAATATAATATTCCAAAACATGCATCCTGTTTGCAATAAGGTACTAAAGTAAAACTGCACAAAATTAGGTCAGAAGTAACTTTGTCCTGAATACAAAGCATTACAGTATGTTTGAGGGAAATCAAACACAACGCATGACTGAGTACCACTCTTCATACTTTCCAAGCATGGTGGTGGCTGCATCATGTTATGGGTATGCGTGTCATCGGCAAGGACTGAATATTTTAAGATCAAAATAAATGGAATAGAGCTAAGCACAGGCAAAATCCTAAAGGAAAACCTGGTTCAGTCTGCTGTCCAACAGACACTTGGAGACAAACTCACCATTCAGCAGGACAATAACCTAAAACACAAGGCCAAATATACACTACTGTTGATCAATAACCAATTTGACAGAGCTTGAAGAATTCTGTAGAGAATAATGGGCAAATATTGCACAATCGAGGTGTGGAAAGCTCTGAGACTTACCCAGAAAGACTCACTGCTGTAATCTCTGCCAAAGGTACTGGTACAAAGTATTGACTCAGGGTATGTAATTGAGATTTCATTTTCAATAAATTTGCAAAGATTTCTATAAACATGTTTTTACTTTGTCATTATGGGGTATGTGTAGATGGGTGATTTAAAAAATATATATTTAAACATTTTATTGAGGCTGTAACACAAAATGTGGAATAAGTCAAAAGGTACAAATACTTTCTGAAGGCACTGTAAGACTAAAACTGTTGAGCTAGCTAGCAGCTTGGTAACTAAGGCTAAACTGTTGGCTTGCTAACGTAGAAAACACATTTTACCTAACTAATTTTAGCTTGCATCACATTTAGTATTTAATCAGTTAATTAGACTAACTGGAAACAGGACATTAATGCACAAAATGAAGAACTATATTCAACTTTGCTTATTTGCTGCTCGCTCCTGCAGAATTTTGTACTTCCTATTCCTCCCTCCCTTTTTCCCCAAACGTGTTTATTTTGCCTATCAAGTGACATGTCTACCTGCCTGCTCTCCGTTTGGTATTCCCGCCTCTTCTTTTTCATTGGTTGCCTGATGCAACCAATCATAATCCTTTCCGCTCTGAGAACGATTGAGTAGGTGAAACTCCTATGAGTGTTATGCTCATATAATGTAGGGTACAGTATGTGTTGGCTTCATCCACTCTGCAAAGGTGTTTTTTTCCCAGCTTTTAAGAGGACAGCAATAGACCCTCAATTATGATATCAGTGTGCTGAAATGCATTGGGATTTATATTTTAATAACAGCCAAATGTATCATGTAGCGTCAGTGTCATAGGTCTACAGAACATGAACTTTAAACCTGTCGTAGAGTACAGAGAACATACATGGCTTGTGGCCCTGGGAGAATAAATAATTTTTTACCAAATGTTGCTTAAAATTTGAGACTTTGCTTTTTGTCGTTATCGATGCAAAAAAAACTATGTGGGGTAAAAATAGAGAGAAAAAAGGAAACTTTCAACAGTAATGGCAATGTTGTCATAGTTTCCCTGTTGCCACTTATGTAACTGTAATAATCTGTTTACACTTTATTCAAATGATATCATTTTCACGTATGCACTGGCCAAAGATGTTTAAATGAGAGATGTCACCTGGTGGCAACAAATGTTGGCAACAAATGGAACCACAGGAAAAACACCTCAGAAATAATATTCAATTGTCCACATGATAGAGCCATATAAGAGTTATAAGGTAACATGAGTAAATTACATCAGTTATCAGTTGACCCCGCCTTCACATGGAGTTATCTGGGGATGTACTGTTACTTGCTTTGAGGATACAGAGGTAGATTGACACATGGTGGCTTTCCTGCGGCGTTCATGTTCATAGATTCTCTCCTGTACTTCACTCGCAGTCCATTTCTCAGCAGACTTGTATTGGAATACTGCTGCCAGTTTGGGGTCAGGGCAGTATGTTACAAACATCCTAACGACATCGGAGTCAATCTTCTTTCCTTGTCTCTTAAGGCCCTCGTCAGCGACATCTACGGCCTTGTTCAATCGAACCCAATACTCCATAACAGCCTCTCCGGGTACAGGTTTAGTATTGTAAAAATCAGCCAAGGGCATGCATGAATAGGCCAATTCGCTGAATTTCTGTTTCAGAATGTCAAATACAATCTCTGGCTTCTTTGTAGGATCAACGGTTGTCTCATTGCGTAAATGTATCTTTACCATGTCTCTTGGTTTGCCAGATAATCGACTAATTATCTCATCTGATTGTTCCCCAATCGGACATCCCTTCCTCCTCAAGTATATTCTCATCAACTCCTCCCATTCATGAATGGAGCATTTGTCTGTAACATCTCCTCTATATGTAGGAGGTTCCTTTATGTCTGATTGCATGATGAACTTAATTTGACTGAGATCTACATATCCTACCCACTCTGAATTTCCAGTCACAACTTGCAGACTTGTTTACGAGTTGCTGTGCGTTTTGTTGCCAACCTATTTGGCTACCTGACAACTTTACGGTTTTTACTTTTTAATTACTGTTTATATTTTCATTTTTTTCCCTCAACTTTTACGCTCCGGACGCTTTATCTGGACACGGTTCGTCGGGACCTCCAACAGCCGAAGCTAAGTAGTAACATTAACATGATGCCTTCTAATTGCAGTCGCTGTACTCATAATATACAGGAGAACGATCGCCTTACGGCGAGGATAGCTGTGCTACAAGCCCAGCTTCAGACGCAATCGTTAGGCAAGGGTAATTTCAGTGTAGGAAAGGATGAAACAGCGTCTGTGCCACCAGTAAGTACAGATAGTAGTATAAATCCCCTGGCACAGTCCCCGCAGCCGGACAACTTTCTCACGGTTTCTGGAAGGAAATGCTGTAGGAATGCTCAACCGGTGTCGCTCATTCAGCCGACAGAAACTTTCAACCGGTTTTCCCCATTAAGCAGCGAGTCGGAGTCAGAGGCCGAGTCTTCTCTGGTCTCTACTCCTCCCGTTACGGGGTCTGAGACGCCGAAGCTTCCCACCATTAGCTCTGACAAATTGAAAACTCTAGTTATTGGCAACTCCATTACCCGCAGTATTAGACTTAAAACGAATCATCCAGCGATCATACACTGTTTACCAGGGGGCAGGGCTACCGACGTTAAGGCTAATCTGAAGATGGTGCTGGCTAAAGCTAAAACTGGCAAGTGTAGAGAGTATAGAGATATTGTTACCCACGTCGGCACCAACGATGTTAGGATAAAACAGTCAGAGATCACCAAGCGCAACATAGCTTCTGCGTGTAAATCAGCTAGAAAGATGTGTCGGCATCGAGTAATTGTCTCTGGCCCCCTCCCAGTTAGGGGGAGTGATGAGCTCTACAGCAGAGTCTCACAACTCAATCACTGGTTGAAAACTGTTTTCTGCCCCTCCCAAAAGATAGAATTTGTAGATAATTGGCCCTCTTTCTGGGACTCACCCACAAACAGGACCAAGCCTGACCTGCTGAGGAGTGACGGACTCCATCCTAGCTGGAGGGGTGCTCTCATCTTATCTACCAACATAGACAGGGCTCTAACTCCTCTAGCTCTACAATGAAATAGGGTGCAGGCCAGGCAGCAGGCTGTTAGCCAGCCTGCCAGCATAGTGGAGTCTGCCACTAGCAAAGTCAGTGTAGTCAGCTCAGCTATCACCATTGAGACCTTGTCTGTGCCTCGACCTAGGTTGGGCAAAACTAAACATGGCGGTGTTCGCCTTAGCAATCTCACTAGGATAAAGACCACCTCCATTCCTGTCATTATTGAAAGAGATCATGATACATCACATCTCAAAATAGGGCTACTTAATGTTAGATCCCTTACTTCAAAGGCAATTATAGTCAATGAACTAATCACTGATCATAATCTTGATGTGATTGGCCTGACTGAAACATGGCTTAAGCCTGATGAATTTACTGTGTTAAATGAGGCCCCACCTCCTGGCTACACTAGTGACCATATCCCCCGTGCATCCCGCAAAGGCGGAGGTGTTGCTAACATTTACGATAGAACATTTCAATTTACAAAAAAAAAAAAAAAGTATTTTGAGCTTCTAGTCATGAAATCTATGCAGCCTACTCAATCACTTTTTATAGCTACTGTTTACAGGCCTCCTGGGCCATATACAGCGTTCCTCATTGAGTTCCCTGAATTCCTATCGGACCTTGTAGTCATAGCAGATAATATTCTAATCTTTGGTGACTTTAATATTCACATGGAAAAGTCCACAGACCCACTCCAAAAGGCTTTCGGAGCCATCATCGACTCAGTCGGTTTTGTCCAACATGTCTCTGGACCTACTCACTGTCACAGTCATACTCTGGACCTAGTTTTGTCCCATGGAATAAATGTTGTGGATCTTAATGTTTTTCCTCATAATCCTGGACTATCGGACCACCATTTTATTACGTTTGCAATTGCAGCAAATAATCTGCTCAGACCCCAACCAAGGAACATCCAAAGTCGTGCTATAAATTCACAGACAACACAAAGATTCCTTGATGTCCTTCCAGATTCCCTCTGTCTACCCAAGGACGCCAGAGGACAAAAATCAGTTAACCACCTAACTGAGGAACTCAATTTAACCTTAGATGCAATACCCTAGATGCAGTTGCACCCCTAAAAACTAAAAACATTTCTCATTAGAAACTAGCTCCCTGGTACACAGAAAATACCAGAGCTCTGAAGCAAGCTTCCAGAAAATTGGAACGGAAATGGCGCCACACCAAACTGGAAGTCTTCCGACTAGCTTGGAAAGACAGTACCGTGCAGTACCGAAGAGCCCTTACTGCTGCTCGATCATCCTATTTTTCTAACTTAATTGAGGAAAATAAGAACAATCCGAAATTCCTTTTTGATACTGTCGCAAAGCTAACTAAAAAGCAGCATTCCCCAAGAGAGGATGGCTTTCACTTTAGCAGTGATAAATTCATGAACTTCTTTGAGGAAAAGATTAAGATTATTAGAAAGCAAATGACGGACTCCTCTTTAAATCTGCGTATTCCTTCAAAGCTCAGTTGTCCTGAGTCTGCGCAACTCTGCCAGGACCTAGGATCAAGAGAGACGCTCAAGTGTTTTAGTACTATATCTCTTGACACAATGATGAAAATAATCATGGCCTCTAAACCTTCAAGCTGCATACTGGACCCTATTCCAACTAAACTACTGAAAGAGCTGCTTCCTGTGCTTGGCCCTCCTATGTTGAACATAATAAACGGCTCTCTATCCACCGGATGTGTACCAAACTCACTAAAAGTGGCAGTAATAAAGCCTCTCTTGAAAAAGCCAAACCTTGACCCAGAAAATATAAAAAACTATCGGCCTATATCGAATCTTCCATTCCTCTCAAAAATTTTAGAAAAGGCTGTTGCACAGCAACTCACTGCCTTCCTGAAGACAAACAATGTATACGAAATGCTTCAGTCTGGTTTTAGACCCCATCATAGCACTGAGACTGCACTTGTGAAGGTGATAAATGACATTTTTACCATGTCTCTTGGTTTGCCAGATAATCGACTAATTATCTCATCTGATTGTTCCCCAATCGGACATCCCTTCCTCCTCAAGTATATTCTCATCAACTCCTCCCATTCATGAATGGAGCATTTGTCTGTAACATCTCCTCTATATGTAGGAGGTTCCTTTATGTCTGATTGCATGATGAACTTAATTTGACTGAGATCTACATATCCTACCCACTCTGAATTTCCAGTCACAACTTGCAGACTTGTTTACGAGTTGCTGTGCGTTTTGTTGCCAACCTATTTGGCTACCTGACAACTTTACGGTTTTTACTTTTTAATTACTGTTTATATTTTCGTTTTTTTCCCTCAACTTTTACGCTCCGGACGCTTTATCTGGACACGGTTCGTCAGGACCTCCAACAGCCGAAGCTAAGTAGTAACATTAACATGATGCCTTCTAATTGCAGTCGCTGTACTCATAATATACAGGAGAACGATCGCCTTACGGCGAGGATAGCTGTGCTACAAGCCCAGCTTCAGACGCAATCGTTAGGCAAGGGTAATTTCAGTGTAGGAAAGGATGAAACAGCGTCTGTGCCACCAGTAAGTACAGATAGTAGTATAAATCCCCTGGCACAGTCCCCGCAGCCGGACAACTTTCTCACGGTTTCTGGAAGGAAATGCTGTAGGAATGCTCAACCGGTGTCGCTCATTCAGCCGACAGAAACTTTCAACCGGTTTTCCCCATTAAGCAGCGAGTCGGAGTCAGAGGCCGAGTCTTCTCTGGTCTCTACTCCTCCCGTTACGGGGTCTGAGACGCCGAAGCTTCCCACCATTAGCTCTGACAAATTGAAAACTCTAGTTATTGGCAACTCCATTACCCGCAGTATTAGACTTAAAACGAATCATCCAGCGATCATACACTGTTTACCAGGGGGCAGGGCTACCGACGTTAAGGCTAATCTGAAGATGGTGCTGGCTAAAGCTAAAACTGGCAAGTGTAGAGAGTATAGAGATATTGTTACCCACGTCGGCACCAACGATGTTAGGATAAAACAGTCAGAGATCACCAAGCGCAACATAGCTTCTGCGTGTAAATCAGCTAGAAAGATGTGTCGGCATCGAGTAATTGTCTCTGGCCCCCTCCCAGTTAGGGGGAGTGATGAGCTCTACAGCAGAGTCTCACAACTCAATCACTGGTTGAAAACTGTTTTCTGCCCCTCCCAAAAGATAGAATTTGTAGATAATTGGCCCTCTTTCTGGGACTCACCCACAAACAGGACCAAGCCTGACCTGCTGAGGAGTGACGGACTCCATCCTAGCTGGAGGGGTGCTCTCATCTTATCTACCAACATAGACAGGGCTCTAACTCCTCTAGCTCTACAATGAAATAGGGTGCAGGCCAGGCAGCAGGCTGTTAGCCAGCCTGCCAGCATAGTGGAGTCTGCCACTAGCAAAGTCAGTGTAGTCAGCTCAGCTATCACCATTGAGACCTTGTCTGTGCCTCGACCTAGGTTGGGCAAAACTAAACATGGCGGTGTTCGCCTTAGCAATCTCACTAGGATAAAGACCACCTCCATTCCTGTCATTATTGAAAGAGATCATGATACATCACATCTCAAAATAGGGCTACTTAATGTTAGATCCCTTACTTCAAAGGCAATTATAGTCAATGAACTAATCACTGATCATAATCTTGATGTGATTGGCCTGACTGAAACATGGCTTAAGCCTGATGAATTTACTGTGTTAAATGAGGCCCCACCTCCTGGCTACACTAGTGACCATATCCCCCGTGCATCCCGCAAAGGCGGAGGTGTTGCTAACATTTACGATAGCAAATTTCAATTTACAAAAAAATATATATATATTTTGAGCTTCTAGTCATGAAATCTATGCAGCCTACTCAATCACTTTTTATAGCTACTGTTTACAGGCCTCCTGGGCCATATACGGCGTTCCTCATTGAGTTCCCTGAATTCCTATCGGACCTTGTAGTCATAGCAGATAATATTCTAATCTTTGGTGACTTTAATATTCACATGGAAAAGTCCACAGACCCACTCCAAAAGGCTTTCGGAGCCATCATCGACTCAGTCGGTTTTGTCCAACATGTCTCTGGACCTACTCACTGTCACAGTCATACTCTGGACCTAGTTTTGTCCCATGGAATAAATGTTGTGGATCTTAATGTTTTTCCTCATAATCCTGGACTATCGGACCACCATTTTATTACGTTTGCAATTGCAGCAAATAATCTGCTCAGACCCCAACCAAGGAACATCCAAAGTCGTGCTATAAATTCACAGACAACACAAAGATTCCTTGATGTCCTTCCAGATTCCCTCTGTCTACCCAAGGACGCCAGAGGACAAAAATCAGTTAACCACCTAACTGAGGAACTCAATTTAACCTTAGATGCAATACCCTAGATGCAGTTGCACCCCTAAAAACTAAAAACATTTCTCATTAGAAACTAGCTCCCTGGTACACAGAAAATACCAGAGCTCTGAAGCAAGCTTCCAGAAAATTGGAACGGAAATGGCGCCACACCAAACTGGAAGTCTTCCGACTAGCTTGGAAAGACAGTACCGTGCAGTACCGAAGAGCCCTTACTGCTGCTCGATCATCCTATTTTTCTAACTTAATTGAGGAAAATAAGAACAATCCGAAATTCCTTTTTGATACTGTCGCAAAGCTAACTAAAAAGCAGCATTCCCCAAGAGAGGATGGCTTTCACTTTAGCAGTGATAAATTCATGAACTTCTTTGAGGAAAAGATTAAGATTATTAGAAAGCAAATGACGGACTCCTCTTTAAATCTGCGTATTCCTTCAAAGCTCAGTTGTCCTGAGTCTGCGCAACTCTGCCAGGACCTAGGATCAAGAGAGACGCTCAAGTGTTTTAGTACTATATCTCTTGACACAATGATGAAAATAATCATGGCCTCTAAACCTTCAAGCTGCATACTGGACCCTATTCCAACTAAACTACTGAAAGAGCTGCTTCCTGTGCTTGGCCCTCCTATGTTGAACATAATAAACGGCTCTCTATCCACCGGATGTGTACCAAACTCACTAAAAGTGGCAGTAATAAAGCCTCTCTTGAAAAAGCCAAACCTTGACCCAGAAAATATAAAAAACTATCGGCCTATATCGAATCTTCCATTCCTCTCAAAAATTTTAGAAAAGGCTGTTGCACAGCAACTCACTGCCTTCCTGAAGACAAACAATGTATACGAAATGCTTCAGTCTGGTTTTAGACCCCATCATAGCACTGAGACTGCACTTGTGAAGGTGATGACATTTTAATTGCATCGGACCGAGGCTCTGCATCAGTCCTCCTGCTCCTAGACCTTAGTGCTGCTTTTGATACCATCGATCACCACATTCTTTTGGAGAGATTGGTCTACACTGACAAGTTCTGGCCTGGTTTAGATCTTATCTGTCGGAAAGATATCAGTTTGTCTCTGTGAATGGTTTGTCCTCTGACAAATCAACTGTAAATTTCGGTGTTCCTCAAGGTTCCGTTTCTCTTTTGAAGAACATATCAAGACCATTTCAAGGACAGCTTTTTTCCATCTACGTAACATTGCAAAAATCAGAAACTTTCTGTCCAAAAATGATGCAGAAAAGTTCATCCATGCTTTTGTCACTTCTGGGTTAGACTACTGAAATGCTCTACTTTCCGGCTACCCGGATAAAGCACTACATAAACTTCAGTTAGTGCTAAATACGGCTGCTAGAATCCTGACTAGAACCCAAAAATTGGATCATATTACTCCAGTGCTAGCCTCCCTACACTGGCTTCCTGTCAAAGCAAGGGCTGATTTCAAGGTTTTACTGCTAACCTACAAAGCATTACATGGGCTTGCTCCTACCTATCTCTCTGATTTGGTCCTGTCGTACATACCTACACGTACGCTACGGTCACAAGACGCAGGCCTCCTAATTGTCCCTAGAATTTCTAAGCAAACAGCTGGAGGCAGGGCTTTCTCCTATAGAGCTCTATTTTTATGGAACGGTCTGCCTACCCATGTGAGAGACGTAGACTCGGTCTCAACCTTTAAGTCTTTACTGAAGACTCATCTCTTCAGTGGGTCATATGATTGAGTGTAGTCTGGCCCAGGAGTGGGAAGGTGAACGGAAAGGCTCTGGAGCAACGAACCGCCCTTGCTGTCTCTGCCTGGCCGGTTCCCCTCTTTCCACTGGGATTCTCTGCCTCTAACCCTATTACAGGGGCTGAGTCACTGGCTTACTGGGGCTCTCTCATGCCGTCCCTGGAAGGGGTGCGTCACCTGAGTGGGTTGATTCACTGATGTGGTCATCCTGTCTGGGTTGGCGCCCCCCCCTTGGGTTGTGTCATGGCGGAGATCTTTGTGGGCTATACTCAGCCTTGTCTCTCAGGATGGTAGGTTGGTGGTTGAAGATATCCCTCTAGTGGTGTGGGGGCTGTGCTTTGGCAAAGTGGGTGGGGTTATATCCTTCCTGTTTGGCCCTGTCCGAGGGTGTCCTCGGATGGGGCCACAGTGTTTCCTGACCCCTCCTGTCTCAGCCTCCAGTATTTATGCTGCAGTAGTTTATGTGTCGGGGGGCTAGGGTCAGATGGATATATCTGGAGTACTTATCCTGTCCTATTCGGTGTCCTGTGTGAATTTAAGTGTGCTTTCTCTAATTCTCTCTTTCTTTCACTCTCTCGGAGGACCTGAGCCCTAGGACCATGCCCCAGGACTACAGTGCCTTGCGAAAGTTTTCGGCCCCCTTGAACTTTGCGACCTTTTGCCACATTTAAGGCTTCAAACATAAAGATATAAAACAGTATTTTTTTGTGAAGAATCAACAACAAGTGGGACACAATCATGAAGTGGAACAACATTTATTGGATATTTCAAACTTTTTTAACAAATCAAAAACTGAAAAATTGGGCGTGCAAAATTATTCAGCCCCTTTACTTTCAGTGCAGCAAACTCTCTCCAGAAGTTCAGTGAGGATCTCTGAATGATCCAATGTTGACCTAAATGACTAATGATGATAAATACAATCCACCTGTGTGTAATCAAGTCTCCGTATAAATGCACCTGCACTGTGATAGTCTTAGAGGTCCGTTAAAAGCGCAGAGAGCATCATGAAGAACAAGGAACAAACCAGGCAGGTCCGAGATACTGTTGTGAAGAAGTTTAAAGCCGGATTTGGATACAAAAAGATTTCCCAAGCTTTAAACATCCCAAGGAGCACTGTGCAAGCCATAATATTGAAATGGAAGGAGTATCAGACCACTGCAAATCTACCAAGACCTGGCCGTCCCTCTAAACTTTCAGCTCATACAAGGAGAAGACTGATCAGAGATGCAGCCAAGAGGCCCATGATCACTCTGGATGAACTGCAGAGATCTACAGCTGAGGTGGGAGACTCTGTCCATAGGACAACAATCAGTCGTATATTGCACAAATCTGGCCTTTATGTAAGAGTGGCAAGAAGAAAGCCATTTCTTAAAGATATCCATAAAAAGTGTTGTTTAAAGTTTGCCACAAGCCATCCTGGGAGACACACCAAACATGTGGAAGAAGGTGCTCTGGTCAGATGAAACCAAAATTGAACTTTTTGGCAACAATGCAAAACGTTATGTTTGGCGTAAAAGCAACACAGCTCATCACCCTGAACACACCATCCCCACTGTCAAACATGGTGGTGGCAGCATCATGGTTTGGGCCTGCTTTTCTTCAGCAGGGACAGGGAAGATGGTTAAAATTGATGGGAAGATGGATGGAGCCAAATACAGAACCATTCTGGAAGAAAACCTTATGGAGTCTGCAAAAGACCTGATACTGGGACGGAGATAAGTCTTCCAACAAGACAATGATCCAAAACATAAAGCAAAATCTACAATGGAATGGTTCAAAAATAAACATATCCAGGTGTTCGAATGGATAAGTCAAAGTCCAGACCTGAATCCAATCGAGAATCTGTGGAAAGAACTGAAAACTGCTGTTCACAAATGCTCTCCATCCAACCTCACTGAGCTCGAGCTGTTTTGAAAGGAGGAATGGGAAAAAATGTCAGTCTCTCGATGTGCAAAACTGATAGAGACATACCCCAAGCAACTTACAGCTGTAATCGCAGCAAAAGGTGGCGCTACAAAGTATTAACTTAAGGGGGCTGAATAATTTTGCACGCCCAATTTTTCAGTTTTTGATTTGTTAAAAAAGTTTGAAATATCCCAAAAATGTCGTTCCACTTCATGATTGTGTCCCACTTGTTGTTGATTCTTCACAAAAAAATACAGTTTTATATCTTTATGTTTGAAGCCTGAAATGTGGCAAAAGGTCGCAAAGTTCAAGGGGGCCGAATACATTCGCAAGGCACTGTACCTGACATGATGACTCCTTGCTGTCCCCAGTCCACCTGGCCGTGCTGCTGCTCCAGTTTCAACTGTTCTGCCTTATTATTATTCGACCATGCTGGTCATTTATGAACATTTTAACATCTTGGCCATGTTCTGTTATAATCTCCACCCGGCACAGCCAGAAGAGGACTGGCCACCCCACACAGCCTGGTTCCTCTCTAGGTTTTGGCCTTTCTAGGGAGTTTTTCCTAGCCACCGTGCTTCTACACCTGCATTGCTTGCTGTTTGGGGTTTTAGGCTGGGTTTCTGTACAGCACTTTGAGATATCAGCTGATGTACGGAGGGCGATATAAATACATTTGATTTTATTTGAATGATGATCACTTATCTTTTCTGTACTTACTGGTGGCTCAAGTACTGGACCTGCCACTCTGTAGTTCTTCCCTAATGGAGCTCCCTATTTCCTGGGCTAGCTGAGTGACCAGCTAGACCATCTACAAGGGCATTTGGATTAACACCAAATGAAGGACTTTCATCCAATTCTTTTGTGGAGCAAAGCATGGGGGAACCTCCTGCACCTACACACTTTACAGGGGTTTGATCAGAGTATGAGAAAAACCTCCCCCTCCCAGCAGTGAATTTGGGTTCATCACCATTATAAGATGCCATGCCACTAAACCACTAATGTTACGTTAAAATGTCTTGTTGGTGAACACACTTCTATGTTGGTTAACTATAAACAGCGCTCTCAATACATCGTTGTAAGAAAAAAAATAAACAGGAAAAAAGACTGTAGTTCCGATTTTTGCCACAAGGCGGCAAGAGTACCTCAATGATATAATTAGTCTCTAGAACAGCAGCGCCGCGGTGATTGAGCTGACGTCGATCAACGATGAATCCGGGTCTAGAAGGCACCAATGTAACCGGTGCTATACTGCACCGCTGTAACTCCGCGTTGTGTGTGGTTGATTGAGACTATAGACGTGGACTTAGGAGATCAGGTAGTTTTAATTAAGCAGAACTCACTCTCTGCATCTTGCATCTGCATCCAAAAGGAAATAAAACATTTGTAGAGCACATATGTTCTGAGAATCGTCGCCTCTTTCTCTCAGTGCATCAAAATGATTTTTGAATACAAAAATTAATACAGTCTCTCCTTATTATACATAACATATTTTACATAGATAAAACCACATACCTGCATCCAAAAGGAAATAAAACATTTGTAGAGAACATATGTTCTGAGATTCGTCGCCTCTTTCTACAACAGATGCACAATAGGAGGGACTGGGATTATCCGAGGAGCTAGCCATCGTTCACACATACAATAGCATACAAAATGCAATTGCCATGCTGACTGTAGGAAAGTCCACCAAAGTTTTTGCCAGAGAATTGACTGTTAAGACCACGTGTAACCACTCCAGCCCAGGACATCCACATCTGGCTTCTTCACCTGAGGGATCCTCTGAAACCAGCAACCCTGACAGCTGATGAAACTGAGGAGTATTTCTGTCTGTAATAAAGCCCTTTTGTGGGGAAGAACTCATTTTGATTGGCTTGACTTCCTTATATGAAATGTAACTCAGAAAAATCTTTCATTGTTGCTTGCGGCGTTAACATTTTGGTTCAGTATAGTTAACGTTAGCGAACTCTGCATTCTATACGGGTATGCCAATGGCCTGCTGCGATGCCCACTATATAGAGCTTTTCAGATCTATTCATATATTTAGCTACGGCAGATAGCTAGATCGGTGATGAGATGACCATTCAGTATGTAAACTAGCGGGCTTGGCCACCAATTAAATGGCTGGTCTTACCTTATCCTTGATCAGCATTTTGACTGTCGCATAAAATACGCTTTAAATCGATGTAAAAAAGACCTAATCCTGTCAAATTGAGCAAACCAGATTGTTCAATCTTTTTGATTCAACTTTATTTCCTGTGTAAGTCACTATTCTGTCCGTCCATCGTGTTTTGTGAGACGCTTTACAGACTACTTTATGGGGAAAAGATGTGACTATTACCATTTTTACTTTTAAAACCCCTAAAAATTCAAGGATGTTTTCAGACCAGGAAATACCAAAAGTGATGATGTTGGTAGGTTTTTAGGTCTATAATTATCGCTCCTTGACCTCTCACGGGTGTTCAGAATTAAGATGATTAGGATCAATTGGTCCATAAATATTTCTAGTTTGTAGGCACTTCTAGATCATTCAGTCATGTCACTCCTTTGGCAATGTGCAATTGTTTTGGCTGTCGTAGCAACAAGCGCTGCCAATGAAGGTACGTCTAATAATGAACGCATAATATGATTATTGTAGCGCTGATACCATGTTAACTTGAATAGGCTACTTATCTCATGCTGACCGCCTAACAGACTAGCCAAATTGTGGTGTTGGCTCTTGAGATGTGAATGATGACATTATCAAATTTATATTTTTAGATTTTAATGTGGATTGTGAGAAACACTCCATTAAAGTGACATGGAAGGTCAGTCCAGAGTTGGTTGAACATGCTGCCCGTCTTTTCCTTGGACACTGTGTTCCGTCCACATTTTCTGTTCTTCCCACGGGAGAAGGGATGGCGACATTCCACTACAACCTCAATGGCTGTGCCATCAAGAAACGGGTAATGTCTAACTCTTGACCCAATGTATGCCATTTTGGATCCTGCGACGACTAATGCTTCTCCTTCTATTCCCCAGGTGACTGGCAAAAAACACATCTATTCAACCAGCCTGACTTACAGACCTAACCGAAAGCCCAAACCTGCTGCTATTAGTCACCATATTAAGTGTGTTTACATAAGGTAACCATCTATGCCAGGGGTACTCAACTCTTACCCTAAGAGGTCTGGCGCCTGCTGTCTTTCGGTTCTACTTTATCATTAATTGCACACACCTGGTGTCCCAGGTCTAAATCAGTCCCTAATTAGAGGGGAATGATTATTATTTTTTAAATGCAGTGGAACTGAGTTTAGTTTTAGGGCTCTATTGGGTGTAGTGTACTCTAGCTATGGTGTTGGAATCAAATCTTCCTAAGCCTTTGCCACCTTCATTATTAAACTAAACATTCCCCCTTGTATGTAGACCTGAGGGATGGATTCCCCCATTCCTTATCCCTGCCTATGGTAGTGCTGAGGGTCATGGAGGATTGGTTTTCCACATGGCACTCCTCAATGGTGAGTGACTCATACAACATCAATTATTGTAAGAATATGTTCAGGCTACTTACCTGGTAAAGAAATTCCTAGCAGAGGACACTGCCCGACGCTAGTTGAAACCTGTGGCTGTACAGTACGTATGAGCATTGCGCCCCTTCCCCTCTGTTGCATGTAGAAGACCTTACTGGTCTGGCTAAGAGCAGCCTGTTTCCCCTGGGCTCTTTCATCCCCATCTGGGCAGCAGTGGATCAGAAGGACCATCAGCCCTTGCTGCTGCTCTTGGAGGAGTGTGTGGCGGCCACAACACCAGAACTGCAGTCTGCGAGCCTGGTGTACCCCATCATCACCAACAAGGGGTTTGTACCAGACCTGGCTATGGCCATGTAGGGTGCACGTTTTGGTTTTTGACTGCCTAGCGCTAAACGGCCTACTCAAATGTTGAAAAGTATTGAATACATTTTAAAGTTAGCTTATTTGCTGGATGGAAGTTCTGTTTGTCTGCTCATTTGCACAATGCATTTTCAGTTGCCTTGCAGATGGGAAGACTGGGAACTCCAGGTTCCTGCCTAGGTACCACCCGTCTGCTATTCTGCTTTACCTGCAGTCCTTCAAGTTTGCCTTAGGCGAGGAAGTGAGTGGACCACAAGTTCTCGGTATGACTGGGTTGGTTTTCATACTGTAGCTCTTGACTGTTCTCTTATTTCACCCCAGGTGTATATTCATTGTAAGCTTGTTGCATGGGACCCTGAGGTTTTTGATATAGAAAAGAAGGCCTGCCACTACATTAAAGAGACTGGAGAGTAAGTATTGGTCACATAACTACCATAATGACATTAGTGCCAATGCAACAGCAACTTTTTTTATTCATAGATGGGAGCTGCTGGACGACCCGTCTCAAAGTGACCTCTGCAAGTGCTGTGACTCGAGTTGCAAGCCTCGGTTGAAGAGGGGTGTGGATTCAGGTATTTTGAGGCACTTCATTTCAAGCCTGACTAAACTGTAGTTCCATATTCATTTGAGCTGATGGGTTCTGATGGGACTGCAGCTTGAAGTAACTTATATATATTTTTCTCAGAACCCCAGGGCCTGGTTCAAAACTCTGTTCTTGGACCGCTCACAATAGTGGAAAACTCTGAAACCCGGATCCCCAGTGAATTTGTAAAATATCCTACTGTAGAACAAGGTTGGTGATTTTGGCATTGAAGACTATAGTTTACACTTGGCTTTTAATTGTATCAGCTTTGATGCCAAATGAACTTGAACCTGTAACCTACTCATCTGTCATTGTGTTCTGTATTCAGTTGACTGGTTGGTGTAATGGTCTGGAACACTTTGCTTGTCAGGTGTGTGTGTGTGCTGGTTATTTTACTGTAACATCCCCCAACGGCAATGAGATGCATGTTACTAACACTTCTTCAACCTGTTCCAGGGATGGCTGTCTTTTCTGTCTCTACAGCCATCTAATTGTAGGTGGCCTGAAGGGTGCATCACTTTCCACTATCCCCAGTATGGATATGAAGTCCTTTGACTTGAGCATGTTTCAATAAAATGAGTACTTTACAATGGTGTTTGTTTCTAATGGTTGTCAAAATGCTATGATCCTGATGAGATGTACCCTAAATCCAGTAGTGCGGTGCCGGTATCTACACAAAATAGCCAAGATGTGACCATCTGGTTGTAAGAAGATGATCTCAATGAGAGTGCTCAGTGTTCTGGACTTCCCAGTGTCCTGATTACTCTTGAACTGTAACACTTTCTTATTTTGGCATAATTAGTTTGCATGAACACCTGCTGTGGCTATCATTAGCAATGGTAACGCTATTTGAAAGATTGTCATAAGTGAACCTGGTTATTGTTGGCTATACTTTTCAGCAGTAGCCCACCCCAAGATCAAATTGACAAGCCAAGTTTAGAGATTGTAGGTGGCTGATGGCCATGCTTAATGGCTGTGATAGGAGGAAACTGAGGCTGGATCAACAGCATTGTACATAGTTACTCCACAATACTAACCAAAATTACAGAGTGAAGAGAAGGAAATCTGTACAGAATATAATATTCCAAAACATGCATCCTGTTTGCAATAAGGTACTAAAGTAAAACTGCACAAAATTAGGTCAGAAGTAACTTTGTCCTGAATACAAAGCATTACAGTATGTTTGAGGGAAATCAAACACAACGCATGACTGAGTACCACTCTTCATACTTTCCAAGCATGGTGGTGGCTGCATCATGTTATGGGTATGCGTGTCATCGGCAAGGACTGAATATTTTAAGATCAAAATAAATGGAATAGAGCTAAGCACAGGCAAAATCCTAAAGGAAAACCTGGTTCAGTCTGCTGTCCAACAGACACTTGGAGACAAACTCACCATTCAGCAGGACAATAACCTAAAACACAAGGCCAAATATACACTACTGTTGATCAATAACCAATTTGACAGAGCTTGAAGAATTCTGTAGAGAATAATGGGCAAATATTGCACAATCGAGGTGTGGAAAGCTCTGAGACTTACCCAGAAAGACTCACTGCTGTAATCTCTGCCAAAGGTACTGGTACAAAGTATTGACTCAGGGTATGTAATTGAGATTTCATTTTCAATAAATTTGCAAAGATTTCTATAAACATGTTTTTACTTTGTCATTATGGGGTATGTGTAGATGGGTGATTTAAAAAATATATATTTAAACATTTTATTGAGGCTGTAACACAAAATGTGGAATAAGTCAAAAGGTACAAATACTTTCTGAAGGCACTGTAAGACTAAAACTGTTGAGCTAGCTAGCAGCTTGGTAACTAAGGCTAAACTGTTGGCTTGCTAACGTAGAAAACACATTTTACCTAACTAATTTTAGCTTGCATCACATTTAGTATTTAATCAGTTAATTAGACTAACTGGAAACAGGACATTAATGCACAAAATGAAGAACTATATTCAACTTTGCTTATTTGCTGCTCGCTCCTGCAGAATTTTGTACTTCCTATTCCTCCCTCACTTTTTCCCCAAACGTGTTTATTTTGCCTATCAAGTGACATGTCTACCTGCCTGCTCTCCGTTTGGTATTCCCGCCTCTTCTTTTTCATTGGTTGCCTGATGCAACCAATCATAATCCTTTCCGCTCTGAGAACGATTGAGTAGGTGAAACTCCTATGAGTGTTATGCTCATATAATGTAGGGTACAGTATGTGTTGGCTTCATCCACTCTGCAAAGGTGTTTTTTTCCCAGCTTTTAAGAGGACAGCAATAGACCCTCAATTATGATATCAGTGTGCTGAAATGCATTGGGATTTATATTTTAATAACAGCCAAATGTATCATGTAGCGTCAGTGTCATAGGTCTACAGAACATGAACTTTAAACCTGTCGTAGAGTACAGAGAACATACATGGCTTGTGGCCCTGGGAGAATAAATTATTTTTTACCAAATGTTGCTTAAAATTTGAGACTTTGCTTTTTGTCGTTATCGATGCAAAAAAAACTATGTGGGGTAAAAATAGAGAGAAAAAAGGAAACTTTCAACAGTAATGGCAATGTTGTCATAGTTTCCCTGTTGCCACTTATGTAACTGTAATAATCTGTTTACACTTTATTCAAATGATATCATTTTCACGTATGCACTGGCCAAAGATGTTTAAATGAGAGATGTCACCTGGTGGCAACAAATGTTGGCAACAAATGGAACCACAGGAAAAACACCTCAGAAATAATATTCAATTGTCCACATGATAGAGCCATATAAGAGTTATAAGGTAACATGAGTAAATTACATCAGTTATCAGTTGACCCCGCCTTCACATGGAGTTATCTGGGGATGTACTGTTACTTGCTTTGAGGATACAGAGGTAGATTGACACATGGTGGCTTTCCTGCGGCGTTCATGTTCATAGATTCTCTCCTGTACTTCACTCGCAGTCCATTTCTCAGCAGACTTGTATTGGAATACTGCTGCCAGTTTGGGGTCAGGGCAGTATGTTACAAACATCCTAACGACATCGGAGTCAATCTTCTTTCCTTGTCTCTTAAGGCCCTCGTCAGCGACATCTACGGCCTTGTTCAATCGAACCCAATACTCCATAACAGCCTCTCCGGGTACAGGTTTAGTATTGTAAAAATCAGCCAAGGGCATGCATGAATAGGCCAATTCGCTGAATTTCTGTTTCAGAATGTCAAATACAATCTCTGGCTTCTTTGTAGGATCAACGGTTGTCTCATTGCGTAAATGTATCTTTACCATGTCTCTTGGTTTGCCAGATAATCGACTAATTATCTCATCTGATTGTTCCCCAATCGGACATCCCTTCCTCCTCAAGTATATTCTCATCAACTCCTCCCATTCATGAATGGAGCATTTGTCTGTAACATCTCCTCTATATGTAGGAGGTTCCTTTATGTCTGATTGCATGATGAACTTAATTTGACTGAGATCTACATATCCTACCCACTCTGAATTTCCAGTCACAACTTGCAGACTTGTTTACGAGTTGCTGTGCGTTTTGTTGCCAACCTATTTTGCTACCTGACAACTTTACGGTTTTTACTTTTTAATTACTGTTTATATTTTCGTTTTTTTCCCTCAACTTTTACGCTCCGGACGCTTTATCTGGACACGGTTCGTCAGGACCTCCAACAGCCGAAGCTAAGTAGTAACATTAACATGATGCCTTCTAATTGCAGTCGCTGTACTCATAATATACAGGAGAACGATCGCCTTACGGCGAGGATAGCTGTGCTACAAGCCCAGCTTCAGACGCAATCGTTAGGCAAGGGTAATTTCAGTGTAGGAAAGGATGAAACAGCGTCTGTGCCACCAGTAAGTACAGATAGTAGTATAAATCCCCTGGCACAGTCCCCGCAGCCGGACAACTTTCTCACGGTTTCTGGAAGGAAATGCTGTAGGAATGCTCAACCGGTGTCGCTCATTCAGCCGACAGAAACTTTCAACCGGTTTTCCCCATTAAGCAGCGAGTCGAGTCGGAGTCAGAGGCCGAGTCTTCTCTGGTCTCTACTCCTCCCGTTACGGGGTCTGAGACGCCGAAGCTTCCCACCATTAGCTCTGACAAATTGAAAACTCTAGTTATTGGCAACTCCATTACCCGCAGTATTAGACTTAAAACGAATCATCCAGCGATCATACACTGTTTACCAGGGGGCAGGGCTACCGACGTTAAGGCTAATCTGAAGATGGTGCTGGCTAAAGCTAAAACTGGCAAGTGTAGAGAGTATAGAGATATTGTTACCCACGTCGGCACCAACGATGTTAGGATAAAACAGTCAGAGATCACCAAGCGCAACATAGCTTCTGCGTGTAAATCAGCTAGAAAGATGTGTCGGCATCGAGTAATTGTCTCTGGCCCCCTCCCAGTTAGGGGGAGTGATGAGCTCTACAGCAGAGTCTCACAACTCAATCACTGGTTGAAAACTGTTTTCTGCCCCTCCCAAAAGATAGAATTTGTAGATAATTGGCCCTCTTTCTGGGACTCACCCACAAACAGGACCAAGCCTGACCTGCTGAGGAGTGACGGACTCCATCCTAGCTGGAGGGGTGCTCTCATCTTATCTACCAACATAGACAGGGCTCTAACTCCTCTAGCTCTACAATGAAATAGGGTGCAGGCCAGGCAGCAGGCTGTTAGCCAGCCTGCCAGCATAGTGGAGTCTGCCACTAGCAAAGTCAGTGTAGTCAGCTCAGCTATCACCATTGAGACCTTGTCTGTGCCTCGACCTAGGTTGGGCAAAACTAAACATGGCGGTGTTCGCCTTAGCAATCTCACTAGGATAAAGACCACCTCCATTCCTGTCATTATTGAAAGAGATCATGATACATCACATCTCAAAATAGGGCTACTTAATGTTAGATCCCTTACTTCAAAGGCAATTATAGTCAATGAACTAATCACTGATCATAATCTTGATGTGATTGGCCTGACTGAAACATGGCTTAAGCCTGATGAATTTACTGTGTTAAATGAGGCCCCACCTCCTGGCTACACTAGTGACCATATCCCCCGTGCATCCCGCAAAGGCGGAGGTGTTGCTAACATTTACGATAGCAAATTTCAATTTACAAAAAAAATATATATATATTTTGAGCTTCTAGTCATGAAATCTATGCAGCCTACTCAATCACTTTTTATAGCTACTGTTTACAGGCCTCCTGGGCCATATACAGCGTTCCTCATTGAGTTCCCTGAATTCCTATCGGACCTTGTAGTCATAGCAGATAATATTCTAATCTTTGGTGACTTTAATATTCACATGGAAAAGTCCACAGACCCACTCCAAAAGGCTTTCGGAGCCATCATCGACTCAGTCGGTTTTGTCCAACATGTCTCTGGACCTACTCACTGTCACAGTCATACTCTGGACCTAGTTTTGTCCCATGGAATAAATGTTGTGGATCTTAATGTTTTTCCTCATAATCCTGGACTATCGGACCACCATTTTATTACGTTTGCAATTGCAGCAAATAATCTGCTCAGACCCCAACCAAGGAACATCCAAAGTCGTGCTATAAATTCACAGACAACACAAAGATTCCTTGATGTCCTTCCAGATTCCCTCTGTCTACCCAAGGACGCCAGAGGACAAAAATCAGTTAACCACCTAACTGAGGAACTCAATTTAACCTTAGATGCAATACCCTAGATGCAGTTGCACCCCTAAAAACTAAAAACATTTCTCATTAGAAACTAGCTCCCTGGTACACAGAAAATACCAGAGCTCTGAAGCAAGCTTCCAGAAAATTGGAACGGAAATGGCGCCACACCAAACTGGAAGTCTTCCGACTAGCTTGGAAAGACAGTACCGTGCAGTACCGAAGAGCCCTTACTGCTGCTCGATCATCCTATTTTTCTAACTTAATTGAGGAAAATAAGAACAATCCGAAATTCCTTTTTGATACTGTCGCAAAGCTAACTAAAAAGCAGCATTCCCCAAGAGAGGATGGCTTTCACTTTAGCAGTGATAAATTCATGAACTTCTTTGAGGAAAAGATTAAGATTATTAGAAAGCAAATGACGGACTCCTCTTTAAATCTGCGTATTCCTTCAAAGCTCAGTTGTCCTGAGTCTGCGCAACTCTGCCAGGACCTAGGATCAAGAGAGACGCTCAAGTGTTTTAGTACTATATCTCTTGACACAATGATGAAAATAATCATGGCCTCTAAACCTTCAAGCTGCATACTGGACCCTATTCCAACTAAACTACTGAAAGAGCTGCTTCCTGTGCTTGGCCCTCCTATGTTGAACATAATAAACGGCTCTCTATCCACCGGATGTGTACCAAACTCACTAAAAGTGGCAGTAATAAAGCCTCTCTTGAAAAAGCCAAACCTTGACCCAGAAAATATAAAAAACTATCGGCCTATATCGAATCTTCCATTCCTCTCAAAAATTTTAGAAAAGGCTGTTGCACAGCAACTCACTGCCTTCCTGAAGACAAACAATGTATACGAAATGCTTCAGTCTGGTTTTAGACCCCATCATAGCACTGAGACTGCACTTGTGAAGGTGATAAATGACATTTTAATTGCATCGGACCGAGGCTCTGCATCAGTCCTCCTGCTCCTAGACCTTAGTGCTGCTTTTGATACCATCGATCACCACATTCTTTTGGAGAGATTGGTCTACACTGACAAGTTCTGGCCTGGTTTAGATCTTATCTGTCGGAAAGATATCAGTTTGTCTCTGTGAATGGTTTGTCCTCTGACAAATCAACTGTAAATTTCGGTGTTCCTCAAGGTTCCGTTTCTCTTTTGAAGAACATATCAAGACCATTTCAAGGACAGCTTTTTTCCATCTACGTAACATTGCAAAAATCAGAAACTTTCTGTCCAAAAATGATGCAGAAAAGTTAATCCATGCTTTTGTCACTTCTGGGTTAGACTACTGAAATGCTCTACTTTCCGGCTACCCGGATAAAGCACTACATAAACTTCAGTTAGTGCTAAATACGGCTGCTAGAATCCTGACTAGAACCCAAAAATTGGATCATATTACTCCAGTGCTAGCCTCCCTACACTGGCTTCCTGTCAAAGCAAGGGCTGATTTCAAGGTTTTACTGCTAACCTACAAAGCATTACATGGGCTTGCTCCTACCTATCTCTCTGATTTGGTCCTGTCGTACATACCTACACGTACGCTACGGTCACAAGACGCAGGCCTCCTAATTGTCCCTAGAATTTCTAAGCAAACAGCTGGAGGCAGGGCTTTCTCCTATAGAGCTCTATTTTTATGGAACGGTCTGCCTACCCATGTGAGAGACGTAGACTCGGTCTCAACCTTTAAGTCTTTACTGAAGACTCATCTCTTCAGTGGGTCATATGATTGAGTGTAGTCTGGCCCAGGAGTGGGAAGGTGAACGGAAAGGCTCTGGAGCAACGAACCGCCCTTGCTGTCTCTGCCTGGCCGGTTCCCCTCTTTCCACTGGGATTCTCTGCCTCTAACCCTATTACAGGGGCTGAGTCACTGGCTTACTGGGGCTCTCTCATGCCGTCCCTGGAAGGGGTGCGTCACCTGAGTGGGTTGATTCACTGATGTGGTCATCCTGTCTGGGTTGGCGCCCCCCCCTTGGGTTGTGTCATGGCGGAGATCTTTGTGGGCTATACTCAGCCTTGTCTCTCAGGATGGTAGGTTGGTGGTTGAAGATATCCCTCTAGTGGTGTGGGGGCTGTGCTTTGGCAAAGTGGGTGGGGTTATATCCTTCCTGTTTGGCCCTGTCCGAGGGTGTCCTCGGATGGGGCCACAGTGTTTCCTGACCCCTCCTGTCTCAGCCTCCAGTATTTATGCTGCAGTAGTTTATGTGTCGGGGGGCTAGGGTCAGATGGATATATCTGGAGTACTTATCCTGTCCTATTCGGTGTCCTGTGTGAATTTAAGTGTGCTTTCTCTAATTCTCTCTTTCTTTCACTCTCTCGGAGGACCTGAGCCCTAGGACCATGCCCCAGGACTACAGTGCCTTGCGAAAGTTTTCGGCCCCCTTGAACTTTGCGACCTTTTGCCACATTTAAGGCTTCAAACATAAAGATATAAAACTGTATTTTTTTGTGAAGAATCAACAACAAGTGGGACACAATCATGAAGTGGAACAACATTTATTGGATATTTCAAACTTTTTTAACAAATCAAAAACTGAAAAATTGGGCGTGCAAAATTATTCAGCCCCTTTACTTTCAGTGCAGCAAACTCTCTCCAGAAGTTCAGTGAGGATCTCTGAATGATCCAATGTTGACCTAAATGACTAATGATGATAAATACAATCCACCTGTGTGTAATCAAGTCTCCGTATAAATGCACCTGCACTGTGATAGTCTTAGAGGTCCGTTAAAAGCGCAGAGAGCATCATGAAGAACAAGGAATAAACCAGGCAGGTCCGAGATACTGTTGTGAAGAAGTTTAAAGCCGGATTTGGATACAAAAAGATTTCCCAAGCTTTAAACATCCCAAGGAGCACTGTGCAAGCCATAATATTGAAATGGAAGGAGTATCAGACCACTGCAAATCTACCAAGACCTGGCCGTCCCTCTAAACTTTCAGCTCATACAAGGAGAAGACTGATCAGAGATGCAGCCAAGAGGCCCATGATCACTCTGGATGAACTGCAGAGATCTACAGCTGAGGTGGGAGACTCTGTCCATAGGACAACAATCAGTCGTATATTGCACAAATCTGGCCTTTATGTAAGAGTGGCAAGAAGAAAGCCATTTCTTAAAGATATCCATAAAAAGTGTTGTTTAAAGTTTGCCACAAGCCATCCTGGGAGACACACCAAACATGTGGAAGAAGGTGCTCTGGTCAGATGAAACCAAAATTGAACTTTTTGGCAACAATGCAAAACGTTATGTTTGGCGTAAAAGCAACACAGCTCATCACCCTGAACACACCATCCCCACTGTCAAACATGGTGGTGGCAGCATCATGGTTTGGGCCTGCTTTTCTTCAGCAGGGACAGGGAAGATGGTTCAAATTGATGGGAAGATGGATGGAGCCAAATACAGGACCATTCTGGAAGAAAACCTTATGGAGTCTGCAAAAGACCTGATACTGGGACGGAGATAAGTCTTCCAACAAGACAATGATCCAAAACATAAAGCAAAATCTACAATGGAATGGTTCAAAAATAAACATATCCAGGTGTTCGAATGGATAAGTCAAAGTCCAGACCTGAATCCAATCGAGAATCTGTGGAAAGAACTGAAAACTGCTGTTCACAAATGCTCTCCATCCAACCTCACTGAGCTCGAGCTGTTTTGAAAGGAGGAATGGGAAAAAATGTCAGTCTCTCGATGTGCAAAACTGATAGAGACATACCCCAAGCGACTTACAGCTGTAATCGCAGCAAAAGGTGGCGCTACAAAGTATTAACTTAAGGGGGCTGAATAATTTTGCACGCCCAATTTTTCAGTTTTTGATTTGTTAAAAAAGTTTGAAATATCCCAAAAATGTCGTTCCACTTCATGATTGTGTCCCACTTGTTGTTGATTCTTCACAAAAAAATACAGTTTTATATCTTTATGTTTGAAGCCTGAAATGTGGCAAAAGGTCGCAAAGTTCAAGGGGGCCGAATACATTCGCAAGGCACTGTACCTGACATGATGACTCCTTGCTGTCCCCAGTCCACCTGGCCGTGCTGCTGCTCCAGTTTCAACTGTTCTGCCTTATTATTATTCGACCATGCTGGTCATTTATGAACATTTTAACATCTTGGCCATGTTCTGTTATAATCTCCACCCGGCACAGCCAGAAGAGGACTGGCCACCCCACACAGCCTGGTTCCTCTCTAGGTTTTGGCCTTTCTAGGGAGTTTTTCCTAGCCACCGTGCTTCTACACCTGCATTGCTTGCTGTTTGGGGTTTTAGGCTGGGTTTCTGTACAGCACTTTGAGATATCAGCTGATGTACGGAGGGCGATATAAATACATTTGATTTTATTTGAATGATGATCACTTATCTTTTCTGTACTTACTGGTGGCTCAAGTACTGGACCAGCCACTCTGTAGTTCTTCCCTAATGGAGCTCCCTATTTCCTGGGCTAGCTGAGTGACCAGCTAGACCATCTACAAGGGCATTTGGATTAACACCAAATGAAGGACTTTCATCCAATTTTTTTGTGGAGCAAAGCATGGGGGAACCTCCTGCACCTACACACTTTACAGGGGTTTGATCAGAGTATGAGAAAAACCTCCCCCTCCCAGCAGTGAATTTGGGTTCATCACCATTATAAGATGCCATGCCACTAAACCACTAATGTTACGTTAAAATGTCTGTTGGATGAACACACTTCTATGTTGGTTAACTATAAACAGCGCTCTCAATACATCGTTGTAAGAAAAAAAATAAACAGGAAAAAAGACTGTAGTTCCGATTTTTGCCACAAGGCGGCAAGAGTACCTCAATGATATAATTAGTCTCTAGAACAGCAGCGTGATTGAGCTGACGTCGATCAACGATGAATCCGGGTCTAGAAGGCACCAATGTAACCGGTGCTATACTGCACCGCTGTAACTCCGCGTTGTGTGTGGTTGATTGAGACTATAGACGTGGACTTTGGAGATCAGGTAGTTTTAATTAAGCAGAACTCACTCTCTGCATCTTGCATCTGCATCCAAAAGGAAATAAAACATTTGTAGAGCACATATGTTCTGAGAATCGTCGCCTCTTTCTCTCAGTGCATCAAAATGATTTTTGAATACAAAAATTAATACAGTCTCTCCTTATTATACATAACATATTTTACATAGATAAAACCACATACCTGCATCCAAAAGGAAATAAAATATTTGGGAATTTGGGAAGAACTCATTCTGATTGGCTTGGCCTGGCTCCCCTGTGGCTGCGCACTTGCCCTCCCAGTCCCATCCATTGCTGCACCCCTGCTCTCCCAGTCCCCACCCATGGCTGCGCCCCTGCCCAGTCCTGTGAAATCCATAGATTGGTGCCTAATGAATTTAATTCAATTGACTGATTTCCTTATATGAAATGTAACTCTGAAAAATCTTTCATTGTTGCTTGCGGCGTTTACATTTTGGTTCAGTATAGTTAACGAACTCTGCATTCTATACGGGTATGCCAATGGCCTGCTGCGATGCCCACTATATAGCGCTTTTCAGATCTATTCATATATTTAGCTACGGCAGATAGCTAGATCGGTGATGAGATGACCATTCAGTATGTAAACTAGCGGGCTTGGCCACCAATTAAATGGCTGGTCTTACCTTATCCTTGATCAGCATTTTGACTGTCGCATAAAATACGCTTTAAATCGATGTAAAAAAGACCTAATCCTGTCAAATTGAGCAAACCAGATTGTTCAATCTTTTTGATTCAACTTTATTTCCTGTGTAAGTCACTATTCTGTCCGTCCATCGTGTTTTGTGAGACGCTTTACAGACTACTTTATGGGGAAAAGATGTGACTATTACCATTTTTACTTTTAAAACCCCTAAAAATTCAAGGATGTTTTCAGACCAGGAAATACCAAAAGTGATGATGTTGGTAGGTTTTTAGGTCTATAATTATCGCTCCTTGACCTCTCACGGGTGTTCAGAATTAAGATGATTAGGATCAATTGGTCCATAAATATTTCTAGTTTGTAGGCACTTCTAGATCATTCAGTCATGTCACTCCTTTGGCAATGTGCAATTGTTTTGGCTGTCGTAGCAGCAAGCGCTGCCAATGAAGGTACGTCTAATAATGAACGCATAATATGATTATTGTAGCGCTGATACCATGTTAACTTGAATAGGCTACTTATCTCATGCTGACCGCCTAACAGACTAGCCAAATTGTGGTGTTGGCTCTTGAGATGTGAATGATGACATTATCAAATTTATATTTTTAGATTTGAATGTGGATTGTGAGAAACACTCCATTAAAGTGACATGGAAGGTCAGTCCAGAGTTGGTTGAACATGCTGCCCGTCTTTTCCTTGGACACTGTGTTCCGTCCACATTTTCTGTTCTTCCCACGGGAGAAGGGATGGCGACATTCCACTACAACCTCAATGGCTGTGCCATCAAGAAACGGGTAATGTCTAACTCTTGACCCAATGTATGCCATTTTGGATCCTGCGACGACTAATGCTTCTCCTTCTATTCCCCAGGTGACTGGCAAAAAACACATCTATTCAACCAGCCTGACTTACAGACCTAACCGAAAGCCCAAACCTGCTGCTATTAGTCACCATATTAAGTGTGTTTACATAAGGTAACCATCTATGCCAGGGGTACTCAACTCTTACCCTAAGAGGTCTGGCGCCTGCTGTCTTTCGGTTCTACTTTATCATTAATTGCACACACCTGGTGTCCCAGGTCTAAATCAGTCCCTAATTAGAGGGGAATGATTATTATTTTTTAAATGCAGTGGAACTGAGTTTAGTTTTAGGGCTCTATTGGGTGTAGTGTACTCTAGCTATGGTGTTGGAATCAAATCTTCCTAAGCCTTTGCCACCTTCATTATTAAACTAAACATTCCCCCTTGTATGTAGACCTGAGGGATGGATTCCCCCATTCCTTATCCCTGCCTATGGTAGTGCTGAGGGTCATGGAGGATTGGTTTTCCACATGGCACTCCTCAATGGTGAGTGACTCATACAACATCAATTATTGTAAGAATATGTTCAGGCTACTTACCTGGTAAAGAAATTCCTAGCAGAGGACACTGCCCGACGCTAGTTGAAACCTGTGGCTGTACAGTACGTATGAGCATTGCGCCCCTTCCCCTCTGTTGCATGTAGAAGACCTTACTGGTCTGGCTAAGAGCAGCCTGTTTCCCCTGGGCTCTTTCATCCCCATCTGGGCAGCAGTGGATCAGAAGGACCATCAGCCCTTGCTGCTGCTCTTGGAGGAGTGTGTGGCGGCCACAACACCAGAACTGCAGTCTGCGAGCCTGGTGTACCCCATCATCACCAACAAGGGGTTTGTACCAGACCTGGCTATGGCCATGTAGGGTGCACGTTTTGGTTTTTGACTGCCTAGCGCTAAACGGCCTACTCAAATGTTGAAAAGTATTGAATACATTTTAAAGTTAGCTTATTTGCTGGATGGAAGTTCTGTTTGTCTGCTCATTTGCACAATGCATTTTCAGTTGCCTTGCAGATGGGAAGACTGGGAACTCCAGGTTCCTGCCTAGGTACCACCCGTCTGCTATTCTGCTTTACCTGCAGTCCTTCAAGTTTGCCTTAGGCGAGGAAGTGAGTGGACCACAAGTTCTCGGTATGACTGGGTTGGTTTTCATACTGTAGCTCTTGACTGTTCTCTTATTTCACCCCAGGTGTATATTCATTGTAAGCTTGTTGCATGGGACCCTGAGGTTTTTGATATAGAAAAGAAGGCCTGCCACTACATTAAAGAGACTGGAGAGTAAGTATTGGTCACATAACTACCATAATGACATTAGTGCCAATGCAACAGCAACTTTTTTTATTCATAGATGGGAGCTGCTGGACGACCCGTCTCAAAGTGACCTCTGCAAGTGCTGTGACTCGAGTTGCAAGCCTCGGTTGAAGAGGGGTGTGGATTCAGGTATTTTGAGGCACTTCATTTCAAGCCTGACTAAACTGTAGTTCCATATTCATTTGAGCTGATGGGTTCTGATGGGACTGCAGCTTGAAGTAACTTATATATATTTTTCTCAGAACCCCAGGGCCTGGTTCAAAACTCTGTTCTTGGACCGCTCACAATAGTGGAAAACTCTGAAACCCGGATCCCCAGTGAATTTGTAAAATATCCTACTGTAGAACAAGGTTGGTGATTTTGGCATTGAAGACTATAGTTTACACTTGGCTTTTAATTGTATCAGCTTTGATGCCAAATGAACTTGAACCTGTAACCTACTCATCTGTCATTGTGTTCTGTATTCAGTTGACTGGTTGGTGTAATGGTCTGGAACACTTTGCTTGTCAGGTGTGTGTGTGTGCTGGTTATTTTACTGTAACATCCCCCAACGGCAATGAGATGCATGTTACTAACACTTCTTCAACCTGTTCCAGGGATGGCTGTCTTTTCTGTCTCTACAGCCATCTAATTGTAGGTGGCCTGAAGGGTGCATCACTTTCCACTATCCCCAGTATGGATATGAAGTCCTTTGACTTGAGCATGTTTCAATAAAATGAGTACTTTACAATGGTGTTTGTTTCTAATGGTTGTCAAAATGCTATGATCCTGATGAGATGTACCCTAAATCCAGTAGTGCGGTGCCGGTATCTACACAAAATAGCCAAGATGTGACCATCTGGTTGTAAGAAGATGATCTCAATGAGAGTGCTCAGTGTTCTGGACTTCCCAGTGTCCTGATTACTCTTGAACTGTAACACTTTCTTATTTTGGCATAATTAGTTTGCATGAACACCTGCTGTGGCTATCATTAGCAATGGTAACGCTATTTGAAAGATTGTCATAAGTGAACCTGGTTATTGTTGGCTATACTTTTCAGCAGTAGCCCACCCCAAGATCAAATTGACAAGCCAAGTTTAGAGATTGTAGGTGGCTGATGGCCATGCTTAATGGCTGTGATAGGAGGAAACTGAGGCTGGATCAACAGCATTGTACATAGTTACTCCACAATACTAACCAAAATTACAGAGTGAAGAGAAGGAAATCTGTACAGAATATAATATTCCAAAACATGCATCCTGTTTGCAATAAGGTACTAAAGTAAAACTGCACAAAATTAGGTCAGAAGTAACTTTGTCCTGAATACAAAGCATTACAGTATGTTTGAGGGAAATCAAACACAACGCATGACTGAGTACCACTCTTCATACTTTCCAAGCATGGTGGTGGCTGCATCATGTTATGGGTATGCGTGTCATCGGCAAGGACTGAATATTTTAAGATCAAAATAAATGGAATAGAGCTAAGCACAGGCAAAATCCTAAAGGAAAACCTGGTTCAGTCTGCTGTCCAACAGACACTTGGAGACAAACTCACCATTCAGCAGGACAATAACCTAAAACACAAGGCCAAATATACACTACTGTTGATCAATAACCAATTTGACAGAGCTTGAAGAATTCTGTAGAGAATAATGGGCAAATATTGCACAATCGAGGTGTGGAAAGCTCTGAGACTTACCCAGAAAGACTCACTGCTGTAATCTCTGCCAAAGGTACTGGTACAAAGTATTGACTCAGGGTATGTAATTGAGATTTCATTTTCAATAAATTTGCAAAGATTTCTATAAACATGTTTTTACTTTGTCATTATGGGGTATGTGTAGATGGGTGATTTAAAAAATATATATTTAAACATTTTATTGAGGCTGTAACACAAAATGTGGAATAAGTCAAAAGGTACAAATACTTTCTGAAGGCACTGTAAGACTAAAACTGTTGAGCTAGCTAGCAGCTTGGTAACTAAGGCTAAACTGTTGGCTTGCTAACGTAGAAAACACATTTTACCTAACTAATTTTAGCTTGCATCACATTTAGTATTTAATCAGTTAATTAGACTAACTGGAAACAGGACATTAATGCACAAAATGAAGAACTATATTCAACTTTGCTTATTTGCTGCTCGCTCCTGCAGAATTTTGTACTTCCTATTCCTCCCTCACTTTTTCCCCAAACGTGTTTATTTTGCCTATCAAGTGACATGTCTACCTGCCTGCTCTCCGTTTGGTATTCCCGCCTCTTCTTTTTCATTGGTTGCCTGATGCAACCAATCATAATCCTTTCCGCTCTGAGAACGATTGAGTAGGTGAAACTCCTATGAGTGTTATGATCATATAATGTAGGGTACAGTATGTGTTGGCTTCATCCACTCTGCAAAGGTGTTTTTTTCCCAGCTTTTAAGAGGACAGCAATAGACCCTCAATTATGATATCAGTGTGCTGAAATGCATTGGGATTTATATTTTAATAACAGCCAAATGTATCATGTAGCGTCAGTGTCATAGGTCTACAGAACATGAACTTTAAACCTGTCGTAGAGTACAGAGAACATACATGGCTTGTGGCCCTGGGAGAATAAATGATTTTTTACCAAATGTTGCTTAAAATTTGAGACTTTGCTTTTTGTCGTTATCGATGCAAAAAAAACTATGTGGGGTAAAAATTGAGAGAAAAAAGGAAACTTTCAACAGTAATGGCAATGTTGTCATAGTTTCCCTGTTGCCACTTATGTAACTGTAATAATCTGTTTACACTTTATTCAAATGATATCATTTTCACGTATGCACTGGCCAAAGATGTTTAAATGAGAGATGTCACCTGGTGGCAACAAATGTTGGCAACAAATGGAACCACAGGAAAAACACCTCAGAAATAATATTCAATTGTCCACATGATAGAGCCATATAAGAGTTATAAGGTAACATGAGTAAATTACATCAGTTATCAGTTGACCCCGCCTTCACATGGAGTTATCTGGGGATGTACTGTTACTTGCTTTGAGGATACAGAGGTAGATTGACACATGGTGGCTTTCCTGCGGCGTTCATGTTCATAGATTCTCTCCTGTACTTCACTCGCAGTCCATTTCTCAGCAGACTTGTATTGGAATACTGCTGCCAGTTTGGGGTCAGGGCAGTATGTTACAAACATCCTAACGACATCGGAGTCAATCTTCTTTCCTTGTCTCTTAAGGCCCTCGTCAGCGACATCTACGGCCTTGTTCAATCGAACCCAATACTCCATAACAGCCTCTCCGGGTACAGGTTTAGTATTGTAAAAATCAGCCAAGGGCATGCATGAATAGGCCAATTCGCTGAATTTCTGTTTCAGAATGTCAAATACAATCTCTGGCTTCTTTGTAGGATCAACGGTTGTCTCATTGCGTAAATGTATCTTTACCATGTCTCTTGGTTTGCCAGATAATCGACTAATTATCTCATCTGATTGTTCCCCAATCGGACATCCCTTCCTCCTCAAGTATATTCTCATCAACTCCTCCCATTCATGAATGGAGCATTTGTCTGTAACATCTCCTCTATATGTAGGACGTTCCTTTATGTCTGATTGCATGATGAACTTAATTTGACTGAGATCTACATATCCTACCCACTCTGAATTTCCAGTCACAACTTGCAGACTTGTTTACGAGTTGCTGTGCGTTTTGTTGCCAACCTATTTTGCTACCTGACAACTTTACGGTTTTTACTTTTTAATTACTGTTTATATTTTCGTTTTTTTCCCTCAACTTTTACGCTCCGGACGCTTTATCTGGACATGGTTCGTCAGGACCTCCAACAGCCGAAGCTAAGTAGTAACATTAACATGATGCCTTCTAATTGCAGTCGCTGTACTCATAATATACAGGAGAACGATCGCCTTACGGCGAGGATAGCTGTGCTACAAGCCCAGCTTCAGACGCAATCGTTAGGCAAGGGTAATTTCAGTGTAGGAAAGGATGAAACAGCGTCTGTGCCACCAGTAAGTACAGATAGTAGTATAAATCCCCTGGCACAGTCCCCGCAGCCGGACAACTTTCTCACGGTTTCTGGAAGGAAATGCTGTAGGAATGCTCAACCGGTGTCGCTCATTCAGCCGACAGAAACTTTCAACCGGTTTTCCCCATTAAGCAGCGAGTCGAGTCGGAGTCAGAGGCCGAGTCTTCTCTGGTCTCTACTCCTCCCGTTACGGGGTCTGAGACGCCGAAGCTTCCCACCATTAGCTCTGACAAATTGAAAACTCTAGTTATTGGCAACTCCATTACCCGCAGTATTAGACTTAAAACGAATCATCCAGCGATCATACACTGTTTACCAGGGGGCAGGGCTACCGACGTTAAGGCTAATCTGAAGATGGTGCTGGCTAAAGCTAAAACTGGCAAGTGTAGAGAGTATAGAGATATTGTTACCCACGTCGGCACCAACGATGTTAGGATAAAACAGTCAGAGATCACCAAGCGCAACATAGCTTCTGCGTGTAATTCAGCTAGAAAGATGTGTCGGCATCGAGTAATTGTCTCTGGCCCCCTCCCAGTTAGGGGGAGTGATGAGCTCTACAGCAGAGTCTCACAACTCAATCACTGGTTGAAAACTGTTTTCTGCCCCTCCCAAAAGATAGAATTTGTAGATAATTGGCCCTCTTTCTGGGACTCACCCACAAACAGGACCAAGCCTGACCTGCTGAGGAGTGACGGACTCCATCCTAGCTGGAGGGGTGCTCTCATCTTATCTACCAACATAGACAGGGCTCTAACTCCTCTAGCTCTACAATGAAATAGGGTGCAGGCCAGGCAGCAGGCTGTTAGCCAGCCTGCCAGCATAGTGGAGTCTGCCACTAGCAAAGTCAGTGTAGTCAGCTCAGCTATCACCATTGAGACCTTGTCTGTGCCTCGACCTAGGTTGGGCAAAACTAAACATGGCGGTGTTCGCCTTAGCAATCTCACTAGGATAAAGACCACCTCCATTCCTGTCATTATTGAAAGAGATCATGATACATCACATCTCAAAATAGGGCTACTTAATGTTAGATCCCTTACTTCAAAGGCAATTATAGTCAATGAACTAATCACTGATCATAATCTTGATGTGATTGGCCTGACTGAAACATGGCTTAAGCCTGATGAATTTACTGTGTTAAATGAGGCCCCACCTCCTGGCTACACTAGTGACCATATCCCCCGTGCATCCCGCAAAGGCGGAGGTGTTGCTAACATTTACGATAGCAAATTTCAATTTACAAAAAAAAAAAAAAAAGTATTTTGAGCTTCTAGTCATGAAATCTATGCAGCCTACTCAATCACTTTTTATAGCTACTGTTTACAGGCCTCCTGGGCCATATACAGCGTTCCTCATTGAGTTCCCTGAATTCCTATCGGACCTTGTAGTCATAGCAGATAATATTCTAATCTTTGGTGACTTTAATATTCACATGGAAAAGTCCACAGACCCACTCCAAAAGGCTTTCGGAGCCATCATCGACTCAGTCGGTTTTGTCCAACATGTCTCTGGACCTACTCACTGTCACAGTCATACTCTGGACCTAGTTTTGTCCCATGGAATAAATGTTGTGGATCTTAATGTTTTTCCTCATAATCCTGGACTATCGGACCACCATTTTATTACGTTTGCAATTGCAGCAAATAATCTGCTCAGACCCCAACCAAGGAACATCCAAAGTCGTGCTATAAATTCACAGACAACACAAAGATTCCTTGATGTCCTTCCAGATTCCCTCTGTCTACCCAAGGACGCCAGAGGACAAAAATCAGTTAACCACCTAACCGAGGAACTCAATTTAACCTTAGATGCAATACCCTAGATGCAGTTGCACCCCTAAAAACTAAAAACATTTCTCATTAGAAACTAGCTCCCTGGTACACAGAAAATACCAGAGCTCTGAAGCAAGCTTCCAGAAAATTGGAACGGAAATGGCGCCACACCAAACTGGAAGTCTTCCGACTAGCTTGGAAAGACAGTACCGTGCAGTACCGAAGAGCCCTTACTGCTGCTCGATCATCCTATTTTTCTAACTTAATTGAGGAAAATAAGAACAATCCGAAATTCCTTTTTGATACTGTCGCAAAGCTAACTAAAAAGCAGCATTCCCCAAGAGAGGATGGCTTTCACTTTAGCAGTGATAAATTCATGAACTTCTTTGAGGAAAAGATTAAGATTATTAGAAAGCAAATGACGAACTCCTCTTTAAATCTGCGTATTCCTTCAAAGCTCAGTTGTCCTGAGTCTGCGCAACTCTGCCAGGACCTAGGATCAAGAGAGACGCTCAAGTGTTTTAGTACTATATCTCTTGACACAATGATGAAAATAATCATGGCCTCTAAACCTTCAAGCTGCATACTGGACCCTATTCCAACTAAACTACTGAAAGAGCTGCTTCCTGTGCTTGGCCCTCCTATGTTGAACATAATAAACGGCTCTCTATCCACCGGATGTGTACCAAACTCACTAAAAGTGGCAGTAATAAAGCCTCTCTTGAAAAAGCCAAACCTTGACCCAGAAAATATAAAAAACTATCGGCCTATATCGAATCTTCCATTCCTCTCAAAAATTTTAGAAAAGGCTGTTGCACAGCAACTCACTGCCTTCCTGAAGACAAACAATGTATACGAAATGCTTCAGTCTGGTTTTAGACCCCATCATAGCACTGAGACTGCACTTGTGAAGGTGATAAATGACATTTTAATTGCATCGGACCGAGGCTCTGCATCAGTCCTCCTGCTCCTAGACCTTAGTGCTGCTTTTGATACCATCGATCACCACATTCTTTTGGAGAGATTGGTCTACACTGACAAGTTCTGGCCTGGTTTAGATCTTATCTGTCGGAAAGATATCAGTTTGTCTCTGTGAATGGTTTGTCCTCTGACAAATCAACTGTAAATTTCGGTGTTCCTCAAGGTTCCGTTTCTCTTTTGAAGAACATATCAAGACCATTTCAAGGACAGCTTTTTTCCATCTACGTAACATTGCAAAAATCAGAAACTTTCTGTCCAAAAATGATGCAGAAAAGTTAATCCATGCTTTTGTCACTTCTGGGTTAGACTACTGAAATGCTCTACTTTCCGGCTACCCGGATAAAGCACTACATAAACTTCAGTTAGTGCTAAATACGGCTGCTAGAATCCTGACTAGAACCCAAAAATTGGATCATATTACTCCAGTGCTAGCCTCCCTACACTGGCTTCCTGTCAAAGCAAGGGCTGATTTCAAGGTTTTACTGCTAACCTACAAAGCATTACATGGGCTTGCTCCTACCTATCTCTCTGATTTGGTCCTGTCGTACATACCTACACGTACGCTACGGTCACAAGACGCAGGCCTCCTAATTGTCCCTAGAATTTCTAAGCAAACAGCTGGAGGCAGGGCTTTCTCCTATAGAGCTCTATTTTTATGGAACGGTCTGCCTACCCATGTGAGAGACGTAGACTCGGTCTCAACCTTTAAGTCTTTACTGAAGACTCATCTCTTCAGTGGGTCATATGATTGAGTGTAGTCTGGCCCAGGAGTGGGAAGGTGAACGGAAAGGCTCTGGAGCAACGAACCGCCCTTGCTGTCTCTGCCTGGCCGGTTCCCCTCTTTCCACTGGGATTCTCTGCCTCTAACCCTATTACAGGGGCTGAGTCACTGGCTTACTGGGGCTCTCTCATGCCGTCCCTGGAAGGGGTGCGTCACCTGAGTGGGTTGATTCACTGATGTGGTCATCCTGTCTGGGTTGGCGCCCCCCCCTTGGGTTGTGTCATGGCGGAGATCTTTGTGGGCTATACTCAGCCTTGTCTCTCAGGATGGTAGGTTGGTGGTTGAAGATATCCCTCTAGTGGTGTGGGGGCTGTGCTTTGGCAAAGTGGGTGGGGTTATATCCTTCCTGTTTGGCCCTGTCCGAGGGTGTCCTCGGATGGGGCCACAGTGTTTCCTGACCCCTCCTGTCTCAGCCTCCAGTATTTATGCTGCAGTAGTTTATGTGTCGGGGGGCTAGGGTCAGATGGATATATCTGGAGTACTTATCCTGTCCTATTCGGTGTCCTGTGTGAATTTAAGTGTGCTTTCTCTAATTCTCTCTTTTTTTCACTCTCTCGGAGGACCTGAGCCCTAGGACCATGCCCCAGGACTACAGTGCCTTGCGAAAGTTTTCGGCCCCCTTGAACTTTGCGACCTTTTGCCACATTTAAGGCTTCAAACATAAAGATATAAAACGGTATTTTTTTGTGAAGAATCAACAACAAGTGGGACACAATCATGAAGTGGAACAACATTTATTGGATATTTCAAACTTTTTTAACAAATCAAAAACTGAAAAATTGGGCGTGCAAAATTATTCAGCCCCTTTACTTTCAGTGCAGCAAACTCTCTCCAGAAGTTCAGTGAGGATCTCTGAATGATCCAATGTTGACCTAAATGACTAATGATGATAAATACAATCCACCTGTGTGTAATCAAGTCTCCGTATAAATGCACCTGCACTGTGATAGTCTTAGAAGTCCGTTAAAAGCGCAGAGAGCATCATGAAGAACAAGGAACAAACCAGGCAGGTCCGAGATACTGTTGTGAAGAAGTTTAAAGCCGGATTTGGATACAAAAAGATTTCCCAAGCTTTAAACATCCCAAGGAGCACTGTGCAAGCCATAATATTGAAATGGAAGGAGTATCAGACCACTGCAAATCTACCAAGACCTGGCCGTCCCTCTAAACTTTCAGCTCATACAAGGAGAAGACTGATCAGAGATGCAGCCAAGAGGCCCATGATCACTCTGGATGAACTGCAGAGATCTACAGCTGAGGTGGGAGACTCTGTCCATAGGACAACAATCAGTCGTATATTGCACAAATCTGGCCTTTATGTAAGAGTGGCAAGAAGAAAGCCATTTCTTAAAGATATCCATAAAAAGTGTTGTTTAAAGTTTGCCACAAGCCATCCTGGGAGACACACCAAACATGTGGAGGAAGGTGCTCTGGTCAGATGAAACCAAAATTGAACTTTTTGGCAACAATGCAAAACGTTATGTTTGGCGTAAAAGCAACACAGCTCATCACCCTGAACACACCAGAGAGAATAGAGTAGATGTCACGGGTCAATATTTTGATTGATGACCCTATGTGAACTCTATGTGAACCCTATGTAGTGATGACGTGTGCATGTCTTCTGGTCAGGCAAGCCTGGTTAGGTGGGGGCTATGGGGTGAGTAAGGGTCCCTTTGACAGGCCGTTAATGATTGATGACCCAAGCCTGATAGACAAGCCTGGTTAGGTGGGGGCTATGGGGTGAGTAAGGGTCCCTTTGACAGGCCGTTAATGATTGATGACCCAAGCCTGATTTATGACCCTATGTAATGATTTATGACCCTATGTCATGTAGAAGGGTGCATGCCCTGGGTTGAGTAAGTGACCATGTGTCAGGTCAACCTGTTACTGTTTCTCACGGTTTGGGTTGGTTAAGGCCCCTTATAAAGCCGCTGAACAATACCTGTTTAAGAGTGCACAAGATCTTAAGAATAACCATGGAATTTGGGATCGGTACCAAAGCAGTGATGACTGTAACAACTGAAACAGGCCTTCGGGTTGCCCATAGAGAAAGGGCAAAGTATCAACCAGCAATATATGATGCGCCAAAAAAAACGTTTTTTAAATGTGTATAGAACCCAAATACCGCCAGCACATGCTCTGACAGCTCAAGTGCTGATGTCTAATGGCCAGCAGTGGGGGTATCGGTTTGATTACCTGGCCTGTAGAGTGACCCTCTATACGGTAGATGAAGGAGAAGAATATACAGACCAGACTGTAGGCTTGGAATATGGTGTTGAAGACTGGTCGGTTTTTCGCAAGGTTGTGTGTCCTGAACTGAGCCTTATCACCAAGGGGTATAGTGTGTTCACGGGCCACGAGACCCGTTGGGAAGGTACCCCGGACTCCTCAGGACAAATATTTCACAGGGTGAAAATACAAAGAAAGAATGGCCGACCGTGCGGCAGCGTGGAGTTCTATATCGGCACCGAGGCAATCCGAAACCACAAACTTAGGGGTGGTGGCCTGACTGGGGATACCCGACTGCGTCTGCTTATTCCTTTTAACAGTTGGGATGTACTGGAATTGAAAATGTTGCAACCGTTGGATGCTCTCTTTGTACAGAGCCAACAGCGTCAGAGCCTTGTTCATTTAAAGAAGTGCATAATATATACGAATCGTAAAGATTACGATGCAAAAGAGCCTCAAGAAGATAACTAAGTAAGCGGATGCTTTAACCCCGCCCCCCCAGATACCCAAGGGCCTTGTTCTACAATAAAAAGAAAAAAAGCAGACAGTTCTTCATTTCAGCATACACCATGGATCTCCAGACCATCTACGAGGAAGCCACTACGTCATGGGGGCCCGACACTAAAGACTCTATGCCACGAAGCCCTACACTCTACGCACCCCTGGCAAGACCCGTGACACCACCGACATTTACCCAGCCTGAGGATGTGTTTGATGGGGTGGCAAGTACTGTTTTTGTGGATACAATCAAGGCCTCTGTAGCTACACTTTTAAACGTGGTGATTGGCGAATATATACGAGAAAAATGCATCGGCTGTGAGATCAATCATCCCAGCCAGCGTCGTCATCCTTGCCTCTACGACCCTCCTAGATACTACTTTTTCAATCATTTTGAGGAGCTGGTGAAAAGACTGTGGTCCTGCCGTTTTATACCAGCGCTGGTCATCGCCCTGGAGTCTATGGGTATTGCGCCGTCTATCCCTAGAGTTTACGGGGTAACCGAAGCCTTCCTACATGAACTGAAGGAGGCCCTCTTCATCCATGAGAAACTCAAAGAAATCCGACACACCCTGGTGGACGACAACAAATACAGGGAAGCTGTGATGGCTGATGTGATGCTTTTCTGGCTCAATAAATCCCAAGAGACCGAGTGACATTTTGTTTATTTAGAGCTATGGGTAACTATGTGTCTACGATGTTTGAGCGAATAAATACATTTTTTCTTTTGAGAGACCTTACAAATGTTATGCATCAGATTATTGAAAATAAAGTGAACAATGTAAAGTTCTACACAACCCACAATACAGGGGTTATTGTAGAGCGTGTGTTAAAAATGGAGCAAATCATGAAACATGTCCGACATACGGGCGAGAGTTTACAATGGTCACATATGGTATCAAGGCTTGTTGAGGATTCTGAAGAACTAGAAATAACTTTGGCTAAGATTTTACATTATTTGTTTGAACCACCCTTTAATGTGAATGTGTATCATATTTGTTGTTTATATACTTATATATCAGACGTGTGTGTTTTAAAAATTCAGCGAAACAAACCTGTAAATCTAAACAATATATACAGGGTGTTGCATGCTGTGATTGTTGAGAAAACGGGGACTTGTATCTTGCAACAAATCCTGAATTGTCTGTATACGTAATAATTGTTGCATTCTTAAAATAAAAATTCACAAACTGAAATGTTGTCGTTATATGAAAGTGGCTCATTACAGTTATTGTACCTCAGAGAGGCAAGAAGGATGGCTGAGCAGCTGTTGAAAAACATATATTATAATCCCTCTAACCCCGGGTCTTATGGTGGTAAAGAGCGTTTACAGAGAGCTATAGTCGAAGAAACAGGGAGTCTGTTAAGCGATGCTAAAGTGAATGAATGGTTATCAGAGCAAGATGCCTACACTCTACATAAACCTGTAAGAAAACATTTTCCAAGAAATAGAGTTTTTTCTACGCATCCATTATCCCAATTTCAGGCGGATCTATGTGACATGCAGTCCCTTGCCGATAAAAATGATGGAAATCGCTACATGCTAACGGTTATAGATATTTTCTCTAAATTAGCCTATGTAAGGGTGTTAAAAAATAAGAGCGGGGCAGAGGTGACCAGGGCCTTTGAATCGATCTTGAAGGCAGGAGGCGCCCCCAAGAAAGTGCAGACGGATGGCGGAAAAGAATTTTTTAATAAAACATTTCAGAAGCTAATGAATAAGTATAATATAGTACATTTTGCTACAGGCTCTGATTTGAAAGCTTCGGTTGTGGAACGCTTTAATAGGACTTTGAAAGAGCGGATGTGGCGCTATTTTACAGCTCACAACACCAACCGATATACAGACATAGTTCAGGATTTAGTAAACGGTTACAACCACAGCTACCATAAGACTATACGTATGAAGCCCTCGGAGGTCTCTTCGGAAAACTCTTTTCAAGTCTTTAAAAATATGTATGGTTTGTTCCCACTTCGCCGTAAGAAAAAAATGACTTTTAAATTCCTAGTGGGTGACTTGGTGCGTATATCAAAGTTGAGGGGTGTTTTCGACAAAAAATACGAACAAGGCTTTAGCTCGGAGTTGTTTACCGTTACCGAATGTCTGCCACGCATTCCGCCGGTCTACAAATTAAAAGATTATGACGGGGATCTTATAGAGGGATCTTTTTATGAGAAGGAATTACAGAAGGTCCAGTTGGGTAAAGACAAAGTCTTTCACGTGGAGGAGATTCTAGATCAGAAGAGAGAAAAGGGTAAAAAATGGTTGCTGGTCCGCTGGAAAAACTGGCCTCAAAAGTTCAACAGTTGGGTATTGGAGCAGGATGTGGTGGAGGCAACGGGGGTTAATTTAAACCCCTAGTCATGATAACTAGCGCATCATTCGCGTGTACACAGTTGGGCATCATGGAACACAGCGGCTTCTACCTGACTCTCCCCAGTAATGCGTCGGCACAGATATATCGGAATAATCAGAGTTCGAAGTATACAACCAATTTTCCAAAGCCTATAGAGTTATCAGAGGCTTGGGAAGTAGGTCTCAGCGAGATTACATACCCCCATAGTTGGTATAATATCAAAGCTAAGGACCGTGATTTTTATTGCAAAAGGTTCTCGGAACCTGCGAAACTTATTAAGCTTAAAAAAGGTTTCTATAGAACCGTCGACAGGATCGTCTCAGAGTTGAATGAACACCTAACCCTGAACAAGATGGAAATATTCCTATTCTACAATCCAATCCATAAAAGGATACAAATCTCAGGGCCTGCTAACGGAGGTATAAAGACCAGCGGTAATTTATCCTACATGTTGGGGATGGGTCCCAATAAATGGACGTATGTGAACGATAAATTATTCCCATTCCCTGCGGATATACATGCAGGCTTTTACAACATATTTGTCTATACCGACATCATAACCTATCAAAGGGTCGGAGACAGCTGTGTCCCCCTCCTGCGAACAGTTCATATAGACGGCAAGGATGGGGACATCGTCACTGTCAATTATGACAAGCCGCACTACGTACATGTCAGCAAGAACTATATTGAAAACATTCTGGTTGAGCTTAAAACGGATCAGAACGAAAACATTGAATTTACTTATGGTAAAACGATTGTAAAACTCCACTTTAGACCCACCAAAACCTCTCTACATATATAATAGCTGTATTATATTTATAAACATAATACAAATAAAAGGGTTATGGAGCTCCATCAGCTCGACCCTAACCGTTATGTTTCATACTATGTGGATCAAGTGGGTAATGGACTACCAGGATATCATGGAGCGCCGACAATGTATGGTTCGGGGATAGGAGGTATATTCCGTAACCTCTTCAGGATGGTTTTACCGTTTATGAAGAGAGGCTTCAGCATAGCCAAACCACATTTAAAATCAGCGGCTAAAAATATAGTAAGTGAGGTTGTAGCCAATGCTATGACCCGAAGGGCGTCACCAGAGGTGGAGCATCAAGAAGGCTCGGGGCTTATGATATTGTCTCGAAGGCCAAAAAAGAGACCTCCTGGTTTAAGGCGTAGACCTGCACCTAAAAAGCGTCGGTTAACTGTTAAAAGAACCTCAGTAAGTCAAAGACGGGGTAAAGTGAGGAGGTCTGTACCAAAACAGGCTAAAAGAATACTAGGAAGTATTTTCTAAAAGAATAAGTGACATGGCTCTTTTACATCGAATGTCCTCTGAAGCTATAAAGACAGAACTTGATCTTTTCACGGCACCGTTAACGCAGCATTCAATAGATAGATCCAGTTATGTGGAGATAGCCCCTCTCTCTGCTATTACCGATAACGGGCCTATCGAATTTTTCATACCAGGCCATGGTGACAACTATCTGGACCTCAACAACACCTTGGTGCATTTACGTCTAAAAGTGACCAAAAGAGATGGGTCTAATATTGCAGACGATGCCAAAGTGAGTCTCATTAATTACCCCTTGGCCACCATTTTCTCCCAAGTTGATGTGACTTTGGGTGAACGCCTAATCAGTCAAAGCAGCGCTACATACCCTTATAGAGCCATCATGGAGTGTTTACTAAACTACTCCGAAGACACTCTCAAAACCCAATTTAGCGCCGGGCTGTTTAGCAAGGATACTGCAGGAGCCTCTATGGAATCGACAGACCCTTCCACCGGTGCAAACAAAGGACTAGCGGCACGAGCTCGCTACTGCGCCGAATCTCGAGAGTTTCATTTGCTAGGCCCTATACACTCTGACATTTTCTTTCAAGAACGGTTACTCTTAAATTCGGTTGATTTAAGATTAAAATTAACCAGGGCCAAGGATGATTTTTGCCTGATGTCTCCCCAAGACGGGGATTTTAGTTTGAAAGTGTTGGGGGCAACCCTTTTTATTAAAAAAGTATCTGTATCTCCGGCCGTGCGCCTGGGTCACTCACATGCTTTGATGAAAGGAAATGCCCTTTACCCTCTCCAAAGAATTACCATGAAAACCTTTAGCATACCTGTGGGCAGTAGAATCTGCAGTCAAGAAAACCTATTTCTAGGCCCTTTACCTAGATATGTGGTTATAGGTCTGGTTGATCACGCCTCTAATACGGGCAGTTTAGATAAAAACCCCTTTAATTTTCAGCACTTCAATGCAGAGTATGTAGCGCTCTGTCAGGACGGACGTCAGGTTCCGGCGAAGGCTTTCCAACCACAATTTAATAACAACATATCTGTGCGAGAATTTTACAATCTATTCCTGGCTACAGGGCGACATCTAAAAGATCTCTCTTTACCTATTGACAGAAATGATTTTGCAGAGGGTTACACATTGTATGCTTTCAATTTATCACCTGATGATGACACCTCAGGAAATCTGTCTGTGGTGTCCCAAGGTAACCTCAGGCTGGAAATGCGTTTCCGTACACCTTTAGCCTGTACAGTTAGCATGATTGTTTACGCATGCTCTGATTCAATCTTGGAAGTGAATGCCCGAAGACAGGTCTTAGTGGATTATTATTAAGGACCTTTGAACAAAGACATGAATACCCAAGAGTTGGACGGGCTCATGAGCCGCTTGATTGGAAAACAATTTTGTGGAGTGTTGGCTTGTGATGAATTACCTATGGAGATATGGTCTGAGAGGCCTGCAATGTTTATTGTCAATACCCATCCTAAACACATGCCTGGTGAACATTGGCTAGCTATGACATTAGAACAGGAAGGTGGACGAAAAATCTCAACTTTTTTTGATTCCTATGGCTTTCCCCCCGGTTTTTCACATTTCCCTAAATCTATTAAAGATTTTTTGACCCTAAACGGTACAAAGATCTACTACAACATCAAACAAGTGCAAGATAACCTTTCCACTACATGCGGTCACCACTGTGTATTTTACCTGTGCCAAAGAGCCCGGGGAGTTTCTTTTGAAGATGTTATGTCTCTTTATAAGGATGATTTAAGAAGTAATGATAACCTTGTATCTTGTTTTGTTAGAAAATATCAAAAGTGTTCAAATGTGTGTCCTTTAAGAACGCGTAATCAAGGCGTATGCTCACGTCATATGTTTCAAGAATGCCACAAATGTTAACTTGCTTATTTTTCAAATAAAAAATTTATTGAATTTAATCATAGTCATTCAAAAGTCATTTTCAAAAGTCTAACCACGCCGAGAGATCGGGTTTAGGAAAAGGTCCTGAGACGTTCATGGGAGTAAATGAGTTAGCATCATCGCTTTCATATGGGGCCGGTGTCGTTGGGGCATCTTTAGGGGTGCTGTATCTCGTTGAAGGCTTTTGTTTTAAAGCTTGAATCTGTTGACGAAGCTTATGGTTGGGTACACCGGAGAGGGGGATGTTGAGGATTGCCAGGGCCTTAAGAAACTGACGCCAGCCGGGAGGCCTTCGGTCATCAGCAACCTTGTGGGCAGCCGTGGTACTTTTAAGCAAGTCCTGCATATGGGACCCCCTAACCACAGAGCCCTGAAGGATAAACTCTCCAGAGTCGTTCCAAGCAGCTATCCCCTTTGAGTCTTTTATCTTGTTCATAATGTATTTAACATTCTTCCTGTTACGTAAAGGCACATGTGTCAGTAGGTCATGCATAACTTTATCTTCAAATGGCATTTGAGCTTCACCCGACATATTATCGCCACTAGGTAAGATCGACGGTACAGGCCTTACAGGGGCATGGCTATCGTTAGGTTCGACATCTGTTAAAGGGTCCGGTAGGGAAAGGGTTAAATGGTTAGTCTCTCTCTCCCCTTGCTTTACCCGAGTCAAATACCTTTGCATTAGGTTTGTGTATTTTTGAATCTTATCATAGGGGTTCAATCCTTTTCGGTTCAAAACATCCTTCATGGCCGTATCCAAATCATTTTCCGCTGTTTGTCTGATATCTTCAGGACCCTGCATTTGTTTTTTAAGTCTATCCAACTCTTGTTGAGGCACCAAGTACATTTTAGTGGCCATCACACCCACGTGTTCAACCACCACGTCTGGCCGCAATAAGGCTGGTGATGAAGGGCACGGCTATACTGAGTAAAGGTAGAAGAAAACCCCCAGACTGTTGTATACTATGTCTTTTCTTTTGAAGACTGGCCCTTTTATTGGCAAAGAGTTTGATCGCTGTCTTTTGTCTCCTTAATTTTTTCAATTGGTTCAGGGTGAGTGGAATGCGTCCTTTGAGAAGATTCAAAGCAATCTCACATAGGGCTAATATGAGATCTGAAGAACAGCGACCCAAGATGGCCTTCCGTTCTTTAGCTGTAGAACCTACTAGCCTTCTCAAGAGGGGGAGGTTTCTTTTTAAACGCAGAGACATAGCGTTTACTTTTTAGGAAGGTATGCAGCAGGCCTCTCCCCCGGAAACAGCCCTGTACGTAGCCTAAGGTGTTCTGGAGTATTTGCTTTTAAATCCACGATTAAATAAGAAAATGGCTCTTTGGTAGCGTCCTCATAGCTCTCCATAAAGTATGATTTCCGTCCAGGGTACATCTGCTGAGCTAGAGTGCTAATTTGCAGTTTATCTCTAGGATTTTTAAACAATACCATGTAGTTGGCATTCAAGCTAATGGTCCGACTATTTTTACCTTGGTGAAACACATTCTGGACCAAGTAAAGCACGGACAGGTTTCTATGATGAGTATATTGGGTAAAAGCTCGTGCAATTTCAGGGTGTTCGCTACCAGCAAATAGCATATCGTCCAAAACCAGCAGATTATTTACATGTGGGGGGAGAAGTTCATCATCAGACAGAGAATCGGGTATTCCTTCAACAAACTTGATTTTTATTGTCTTCAATAATTCATCATACAGAGGTTGGTAACATGAATAACACCATACAATATTGTCAGGCTTTTGAGATAACACATGTTCAGAATTCTCTAAAATACTTTTTACAAAAAAAGTTTTGCCACTGTTTGAAGGGCCGGCAATTAATGCTGAAAAAGGCAATTGTAGCCGGGGGTCAAAACCCTCGACAGCAGTCATAATATCTTAAGCTTTAAGACACACTGGGGCTTGTAGCATAAGTCAGTAGCCAAAGGGCAATGTGGTACCGTCAGGCAATAGCTGTCTCTTGTCATAGACTACCCTGAATCTTTTAGTGAGTGGTGCGTTTCTTAGATGGAACCCCTTTTTATCCCTCACTATTTTGTTGTAGGAGCTCAAAATCTCCAAGTCACTATTCTTGTCCTTTACGAACCCCTCGACCAAGCGCGTGATTGATTCCAAGTTTACACGCGGTGCATTTTCATAGTTTTGAGTCACGCCTTTGGCTTTCAACACCACGTGATTGGCTTTAGTCCTAAAAGCATAGCTTTTTGGACCACATGAGGACCATTCTGTAATATGGTCACCCTCTTCGAGTTCACTCGTTAAACCCCCAAGATAGTTGCTAAGTGGGGGGGTCCAATCCCCCGGTTTGCTTACATAGACCACAGAGTCTGTGTCGTGGTAAAGAACCCGCCTCTGAAGCTGTTCCATGAGGGTGTACAGTTCAAGGCGGCCATAGGCTGTGGTAAATGCTGCAAGAAACACATTTACATTACCCGGGGGTAGAACCCACTTTTGGTGGCGCCTCCATTGCACCAAGGCAATGTCTTGACTCAAGAAGGAAAAATGTGAAATTTCGTATTGGTCCGAAAAAACAAATTCCAAAAATTCTTCGGGGTCTTTAATGATCGAAGTTGTTAGCATATTGCATCTCTGCGCTAATTTCCCCCAAAGGGAGTTCAAGTACAATTTCGACACATTTCTTTTGGTTTTGTTGACCTCTATTCTGTCAGGGTCAAGAAGTATGCCTTCTCTGTCATGGTAGTCTTGAATGTACTGGTCTTTACTTTCTTGATCTGTGACCGATGCAGGATAGCCTGAAGCCATCTGCTTGCATCTCAAGAAGGTTTTGATGTACTCTTTAAAAAGTGTGTCTGATTTCCTGGAAAAGTTCCACACTTCAAAGATTTTGGCCACACGATACCCCTTCTCTAAAGCCTTAGAGAATTCTACAGTGACCCATACACCGGTCAGGGCTCTTTCTTGATCTGTGTGATCACAGGGGTTTTCCTGGTTGTGGTTTTCACAGCATGTGCGACAAAGGGGAAAGAAAAGTTTTCCTTTAGGACCCTTGTAAGGCAACACAGGTATAAACAGCCCCCTAGGAGGGTAGACAGTCGCTTTGATTAAACCAAAATAATTTTGGGGTTCGTCAAAGTCGCTGTGAATAATTTCAGGATGCCCTATAGGATAGAATGAGGAACTCATTACATGAGGATATAGGGATGTAAAATCTACATAGCCTATTGTCTCGTCGGGTTGAGCTACATAACGCAATGTCAAAGCATTGGTCCGGCCTCCAAACAAGGCCTGTCGCGGTTCCAGGGGCTCTGGAGGGTCATAATGGGTAAGGAAGGCCTTAACACTAGGATCTGCCTTTTTGAGGGCTGTCCATTCGTGCTCCCACAAAACCACAACTTTTAACCCGTAAGTAGCCTTTAAAGAATTCAGTTTGTCTTGAAACTCTTGGTACATTTCCCCAAAAGTCTTTTGGGTTAGGACACACAAGGTGTGGGGGACAAAGCATAATTTACAACCGTGGAAGAAACAACCGTTGTACTCATACACTGTCTCAACCCCGTCAATCTGTGTGTATCCATCTACATGGTAAGGCCCAAAAGCCTTCTCCCCCCGATTCAAAGCATGTTGGATAAAAATATCTTTATCCTGGGCCAAGTACTCCAACCATTGAATGGAACCACTAGAGTAGGCCTTGAATTGGCGTCGGTAGTTGTCTGGCGATGGGATAGCTATAGATTCAGGAGTTAGATAGTGTGTACGATAGGTTTTCATGCACGCTGATGCAATAGTTGTACAGCTCCAGGGGTCAATGCCCGCATCTTTGATTACCTCTTCTCTGAATCTGAGGCATCCTTCACGAAGTATAACAACGTCATTGTCACAGTATGATTCCATCTCTTTATGGAAATCAAAAGTGCCATGTCTTACGGTCTCGTACCATGTCATGAATCTCTCACGCTCTTTGGGAGACATTTGATCACACCCGTACATTTCGGGGGCTGGATAAGATCCTATATAATGTAGATTCTCCTCAGATGTGAAGAAATGAGGGAAATAGCCTTTGACAGAGTTTTCAAAACCCAAGGCCTCTGGCATTTGAGCCAATCTCATGGGTAAGAAGCTTAAGCTGTCAATGTATCTCTGTTTGAAGGCGGGGTCAACAAAGCATAATATTTTACTCCCTTGAGCTATGACACTGGGTGCCACGCCTTGCTGTATCAAAGGGTTCAGAAGCAGATAGGAGTCATAGGCCCTAGCATTGTGAGCTATAAACGTGAAGTTTCTGTACTGGGCTTTTCTAAAATGTTTTAGAAAGAGTTGGGCACAATCGGGTCCCTCGGCCGACCATTTTTCACCCTTGAAAGTCATGGTTGACACAAAAATAGGCAAATGAACCCCTGATTGCTGAGTTGTCTCAAAATCATAAAACACATATTTCTCTGTATGTTCATCTTCAGCCAAGGGCTGAATGTAACACTCATGTGTTACTTCTTGAACTGCTTCCGCGTCTCTGCTTTTCAAAGGACCTTTACAGATTGGGCAGTGTATAATTCCACAAACATGAGGTTTAGGGCTATCTATTTTAAGGTTGTAATTGCAATGACATTTTGGACATTTCTTGTTAATGTCACAACTGCTTACAGATTTACATGCCTTGGGATGCCATGTTTCAGTTTTGTGTTTTTCGTAACAGTAGGCCGAACGACATGTGCGGTGACAATCCGCACAGGGGGTCAAGTTTAGCGGCTGCATAGGGCAATGTTTATCCAGACATACTGAACAGTTGTAACGGCACGAGTGCCCCCCCATGCGTGTGTAGCCGGTATGACAGGCTGGACAGACATATGGCGCGCCTAAAAAGGCTGTGATGTTAGTTACGGCATAGTAATGCTCATTTTGCACATAAAAGTACATAGTCTTAGGATGTGGTTCGGGTATATTTTGGAACTTGAGGAGAGCGTCATTAGCCCTACTGTGGTACAAAACCACAATCTTGATGTTCAGAAAGTTTTCAAATTTGACTATGTCTGAGAAAGCCACAGCATCCTGTATACCGAGACCCACCGCAGTTTGTAGCTCGAGAGCTTTATGTAACGCGGCTTGATCAGTACATCCGGGGCTGAGTAAGTGGGCCAAACCTATGGCAAAACATAGCTTATTACCTGGATTGTGAACGTTTATGAGATAGGCCCTTTTATTGCTTATGATTTCGGACTGCATTAAACTCTCGAGCTTTCGTCTCTGACCCCCGCCCCCTTGTGGTTGGCGTACTAATTGTACTACAAGTTCGAGGGTCCTATCTGCTAGCACGTTTAAATTTGACTGTACAAGGCGTTCTAGCAGTTTAACAAATTGTTCAAGCTCTGCTTCACCATTCTGTAAAATAAGCGATACCTTGCTCTGTAGACTGTCTCCACAAATTTCCAACTGTAAGAGATCCCTAGGTTCGCTATAATCTCTGATCCTCGCTAACAGTTCATTCAAAGTGTCCATAAGCATTACGTAAAACACAGCATATTCCCGAATCTGACCCCCCCATGCGAAATTGAAAAACTGGCGAACCTCAATATTGTTGAATTTATTTCGACGCAAAACATGTACACTTCGATCAAGACCTCCCCCCTCCAGATTTACTAGGCAATTGTCCAACTGTTCAAAAACATCGTATTGGGTTTCAGACTCTTCGGACATTGGTGTTAAAGGCTGATTTATAGGTGTCTGGGGTGCCGAATTAAACCTAGCGCTCTCGTTCTGTACACTGATCTCAAGACCGCCCCCCTCCAGATTTGCTAGACATTTGTCCAACTGTTCAAAAACATCATATTGACTTTCAGACTCTTCGGACAATGTTGTTAAAGGCTGTCTTAGAGGTGTCTGTGGGGCCGTATTAAACCTAGGGCTCGCGTTAAGCTGGGTAATTAGAGATATGATGGTTTCGGGAATCTGTGTTAACATGTTTTCCTCGGAAGGCCCTGACTCATTCATACGTGTAATAATGTCTATGAGTTCGGAGGGAATCTGGGATAATAGATTTTCATCTATTGTCATTATGTCAATTACCCCCGAATCATTCATATGGTTAACTATATCTTGGAGCTCTGTAGGGATCCTGGCTAAGAGTGTTTCAATTGTCTCACTTTGGTCTATAGGGGGCGCCATCTGTCTAATTAAGGATGTGTGTGTGTGTGTGTTTACATGTGTGTTTTTTAACGGCGGTATTTGCTTGTTTTAGCCCTAATGTTTTTTAACATACGGGGTAGCTCGCTACGCCAGAATGACACATCCTGATTGTATTGATGCTCGAGTAGAATACACATGCGCCTCTGGAGTAGAGCCTTTCGTGATTTTAAACCCAGGGTAAACGCTTTGAAAAAACGTTCTTGGTCTATTTCAGAATCTGCTGTTTCCCCCACAGAATTGGCCGATTCAAGAAGGTTGGCAGCTTCACAGAACATCAAATCGTCTACCTCAGAAATGTCATTTAAATCTTTGACATCATCAGGTTTCGCTGGTGTCTTTGGAGCCTCCTCGGGGATGCTTGTCTGGGCATCCTCCGATGTTTGTGCGTTGTGTTCATAAGCCGGTGAGGAGTCTGAAATAAAAATAATACATACACAAATAGGTTATTAACCCTAAAATATGTTAAAAATGCCAAATACATTTCAGATATAAGCCTATATATTAACAATACATTAATTAAATACCTCGGCTTTTTTGACGAGGGCTGTTCTGAAGAAGCTCTGAAACCAAGGGCTGTTGTGTTTGTTCAACCTGTATTACAACATCTGCAGGTCCGGTAGATGGGGAGCCTGAAAAAAACAAAAAAACAGCATTAGGCCTTGTTTTAACATATTCCGGCATAAAAAAAAAATATATAAATATTAAAATAATAATATATATAAATAATAATATATAATTGATTCATACCTAGTCCTTGGAACGACGTCTCGTGAATATCGGCCAAGTAGAATTGTTCGGGTGAAGCGGAACTGTGGATCTGAGCACTAATTATCCTTTGGTGTTTAGAAATATGGGGGACAACGTTGTCCTGGCCAAGGGGAGTTGACCTGCCGTTTAAAGTCTCTGTTCGCTGCTTTTGGGTAAATACATCCTGGGAGTAGGGCAGAATTGTCTCGTAGTCATATGCTTCGCAGAAACCGTTCAGGCTCCATAGGGCATCGTTTAACCTTCTAGGCTTTAGGTCCTCTGTAAACATATAAAATAACTTTTAATATAAGATGCCCACACTTTTTGTTTTTAAGGTATAAATATTTTTATGTATGGAATTCTTGGAGCTTACTTACGTTGACAATTCAGGGCAGGCGTTTGTTTCGGAGACCCATGGGATGATTCGAGCTCAGTTATACCTCGGAGTATCTGCGTGAATGCTTCAGAATCTATAAAACATTCGACAATATTAAAGCTATAATCACTTTAGCTAATATTGCCTTGTTATACGGTAAGCATACTGATCCTAATGATTGTTTAATATTTCTATAACATCCCACGCTTTTCAAACAATTCCCCAACAACAACCAAATCTAATAAAGATTTATTTCAAGAACTCACCTTGTGATAGATCCATTAGACTTTTTTCCCCGATTATCTTTTTTAACGCTTCAGTCCGATAACGATTCTTGGAGTTTCTGGAGGTGCTGTTTGCATCGGAACTAAAACGCTGCTAACATTGCCCATGGTTTCTAGCGCTTTTGTACCCTACGACCTAGAGAAAAACCCCTGAATGATTTTTTTACATAGCATTTGGGGTTTGTCGTTTTTTTCGGGCTATACCCCCGCCCATGGTATATTTGACACATTTCAAACACATGGTATTGGGTGTGTCTAAACATTAGGATCCTTTTGGAGCTTCTAAAATCTCCGGGGTGCTAGCACCTAGATGCATGGGGTGTGTTGTTCTCGACATCGCTGGGATGAATGACTTTTTAGCCCCCCTAAAAAAATAGTTTTATGAAAGGCCTTTAAGATTAGGAGTCGTAAGACACAATATTATTGTTGGGGGGTAGGCATCTGTTTTGCAGGCTAGTGTAAACCTTGGTTTCAAACGACCCACCAGGCATGCAGGGGTATTTTTTTAACAAACAACCCGCCCCCCTTTTTCTGTTTTTGAAACACACACACACACACACACACACACACACACACACACACACACACAGCCACTACAGAAAACTCCCTCACGCACATGCGCGCGCACATGGCTTTTTCCGCAAGATTTTTCTCAGGGACAGACTGCGCTAAGAGTGAACAAACGCGAGAGTTCATAACGTGGTGAGATTCTGATTTTAAAACCATTTATTTCATTCAAAATATTTAGTACATACATTTTATATCGTTACATTCTTAAGGTATTTTACGATGCCTTTCTTACAGATCCTGGGAGCTTATGCAACCAACCGCAATTGTCCGTGTCGAGTTCACCCTCAAAAGGCAAGGCTCTCTTGCTATGTCCATCAACACATGGTAAGTTTTCACTCCAGGGGTAGATCCGCCGTCGGGCCTTTTGGTCTTGACTCTGTCTCAAGGAAAGCCTCGCCCAGCGCTTTAACTGTTCCCCATTTTGGAAGAGAATGTCCAGCTTATTCATAAGTGTTATGAAAATTGGATAATCCACCCATTTAAAACTAAACACAGGAATAAAAAAGTTTACATGTTTGCGGGCTCTGGAAGCTACCGGAGAATTGACAGACTTTGTAGCATTAGCCTTATCATAAAGGTCACAGGCTAAAATTGTCACTTTGTTGTCAGGGCTATAGTCCATTGAAGCAATTCTTAGAGCCTTGAGATCACTGCGGCCGCAGACCTGTTCTTCCAACGCATATCCTGGCACATTTGTAACACTTAGGACCTGTTCAATTTTACAAAGAGCCAGCCTGATGTTTAGCCATTCTCTCATCCCCAGAGCCGGGGGAAAACTCCCAGGTTTTGCAGGATAAAGGGGTTTGGGTCCACGGTCTGTGAATATCTTTACCGTAGAATCCTCCGGGTGGAATATGTAAGACATGTGGCCCTCACTCGTCCCCAAAAATCCTTTAAAACATTCTGGAGCTTCACACAGAACTTCTTCAAGGCTTTGGTCACTGGGTTCATGACAAGCCGAGCATAACATCCCTAAAATTGGCATAGGTGTCATTTTTGTTTAATATTCAGGGGGGTTATCATGTACAGTCTTAAACAGGTATTGTTCAGCGGCTTTATAAGGGGCCTTAACCAACCCAAACCGTGAGAAACAGTAACAGGTTGACCTGACACATGGTCACTTACTCAACCCAGGGCATGCACCCTTCTACATGACATAGGGTCATAAATCATTACATAGGGTCATAAATCAGGCTTGGGTCATCAATCATTAACGGCCTGTCAAAGGGACCCTTACTCACCCCATAGCCCCCACCTAACCAGGCTTGTCTATCAGGCTTGGGTCATCAATCATTAACGGCCTGTCAAAGGGACCCTTACTCACCCCATAGCCCCCACCTAACCAGGCTTGCCTGACCAGAAGACATGCACACGTCATCACTACATAGGGTTCCCATAGAGTTCACATAGGGTCATCAATCAAAATTTTGACCCGTGACATCTACTCTATTCTCTCTCACACCATCCCCACTGTCAAACATGGTGGTGGCAGCATCATGGTTTGGGCCTGCTTTTCTTCAGCAGGGACAGGGAAGATGGTTCAAATTGATGGGAAGATGGATGGAGCCAAATACAGGACCATTCTGGAAGAAAACCTTATGGAGTCTGCAAAAGACCTGATACTGGGACGGAGATAAGTCTTCCAACAAGACAATGATCCAAAACATAAAGCAAAATCTACAATGGAATGGTTCAAAAATAAACATATCCAGGTGTTCGAATGGATAAGTCAAAGTCCAGACCTGAATCCAATCGAGAATCTGTGGAAAGAACTGAAAACTGCTGTTCACAAATGCTCTCCATTCAACCTCACTGAGCTCGAGCTGTTTTGAAAGGAGGAATGGGAAAAAATGTCAGTCTCTCGATGTGCAAAACTGATAGAGACATACCCCAAGCAACTTACAGCTGTAATCGCAGCAAAAGGTGGCGCTACAAAGTATTAACTTAAGGGGGCTGAATAATTTTGCACGCCCAATTTTTCAGTTTTTGATTTGTTAAAAAAGTTTGAAATATCCAAAAAATGTCGTTCCACTTCATGATTGTGTCCCACTTGTTGTTGATTCTTCACAAAAAAATACAGTTTTATATCTTTATGTTTGAAGCCTGAAATGTGGCAAAAGGTCGCAAAGTTCAAGGGGGCCGAATACATTCGCAAGGCACTGTACCTGACATGATGACTCCTTGCTGTCCCCAGTCCACCTGGCCGTGCTGCTGCTCCAGTTTCAACTGTTCTGCCTTATTATTATTCGACCATGCTGGTCATTTATGAACATTTTAACATCTTGGCCATGTTCTGTTATAATCTCCACCCGGCACAGCCAGAAGAGGACTGGCCACCCCACACAGCCTGGTTCCTCTCTAGGTTTTGGCCTTTCTAGGGAGTTTTTCCTAGCCACCGTGCTTCTACACCTGCATTGCTTGCTGTTTGGGGTTTTAGGCTGGGTTTCTGTACAGCACTTTGAGATATCAGCTGATGTACGGAGGGCGATATAAATACATTTGATTTTATTTGAATGATGATCACTTATCTTTTCTGTACTTACTGGTGGCTCAAGTACTGGACCTGCCACTCTGTAGTTCTTCCCTAATGGAGCTCCCTATTTCCTGGGCTAGCTGAGTGACCAGCTAGACCATCTACAAGGGCATTTGGATTAACACCAAATGAAGGACTTTCATCCAATTTTTTTGTGGAGCAATGCATGGGGGAACCTCCTGCACCTACACACTTTACAGGGGTTTGATCAGAGTATGAGAAAAACCTCCCCCTCCCAGCAGTGAATTTGGGTTCATCACCATTATAAGATGCCATGCCACTAAACCACTAATGTTACGTTAAAATGTCTGTTGGTGAACACACTTCTATGTTGGTTAACTATAAACAGCGCTCTCAATACATCGTTGTAAGAAAAAAAATAAACAGGAAAAAAGACTGTAGTTCCGATTTTTGCCACAAGGCGGCAAGAGTACCTCAATGATATAATTAGTCTCTAGAACAGCAGCGCCGCGGTGATTGAGCTGACGTCGATCAACGATGAATCCGGGTCTAGAAGGCACCAATGTAACCGGTGCTATACTGCACCGCTGTAACTCCGCGTTGTGTGTGGTTGATTGAGACTATAGACGTGGACTTTGGAGATCAGGTAGTTTTAATTAAGCAGAACTCACTCTCTGCATCTTGCATCTGCATCCAAAAGGAAATAAAACATTTGTAGAGCACATATGTTCTGAGAATCGTCGCCTCTTTCTCTCAGTGCATCAAAATGATTTTTGAATACAAAAATTAATACAGTCTCTCCTTATTATACATAACATATTTTACATAGATAAAACCACATACCTGCATCCAAAAGGAAATAAAATATTTGGGAATTTGGGAAGAACTCATTCTGATTGGCTTGGCCTGGCTCCCCTGTGGCTGCGCACTTGCCCTCCCAGTCCCATCCATTGCTGCACCCCTGCTCTCCCAGTCCCCACCCATGGCTGCGCCCCTGCCCAGTCCTGTGAAATCCATAGATTGGTGCCTAATGAATTTAATTCAATTGACTGATTTCCTTATATGAAATGTAACTCTGAAAAATCTTTCATTGTTGCTTGCGGCGTTTACATTTTGGTTCAGTATAGTTAACGAACTCTGCATTCTATACGGGTATGCCAATGGCCTGCTGCGATGCCCACTATATAGCGCTTTTCAGATCTATTCATATATTTAGCTACGGCAGATAGCTAGATCGGTGATGAGATGACCATTCAGTATGTAAACTAGCGGGCTTGGCCACCAATTAAATGGCTGGTCTTACCTTATCCTTGATCAGCATTTTGACTGTCGCATAAAATACGCTTTAAATCGATGTAAAAAAGACCTAATCCTGTCAAATTGAGCAAACCAGATTGTTCAATCTTTTTGATTCAACTTTATTTCCTGTGTAAGTCACTATTCTGTCCGTCCATCGTGTTTTGTGAGACGCTTTACAGACTACTTTATGGGGAAAAGATGTGACTATTACCATTTTTACTTTTAAAACCCCTAAAAATTCAAGGATGTTTTCAGACCAGGAAATACCAAAAGTGATGATGTTGGTAGGTTTTTAGGTCTATAATTATCGCTCCTTGACCTCTCACGGGTGTTCAGAATTAAGATGATTAGGATCAATTGGTCCATAAATATTTCTAGTTTGTAGGCACTTCTAGATCATTCAGTCATGTCACTCCTTTGGCAATGTGCAATTGTTTTGGCTGTCGTAGCAGCAAGCGCTGCCAATGAAGGTACGTCTAATAATGAACGCATAATATGATTATTGTAGCGCTGATACCATGTTAACTTGAATAGGCTACTTATCTCATGCTGACCGCCTAACAGACTAGCCAAATTGTGGTGTTGGCTCTTGAGATGTGAATGATGACATTATCAAATTTATATTTTTAGATTTGAATGTGGATTGTGAGAAACACTCCATTAAAGTGACATGGAAGGTCAGTCCAGAGTTGGTTGAACATGCTGCCCGTCTTTTCCTTGGACACTGTGTTCCGTCCACATTTTCTGTTCTTCCCACGGGAGAAGGGATGGCGACATTCCACTACAACCTCAATGGCTGTGCCATCAAGAAACGGGTAATGTCTAACTCTTGACCCAATGTATGCCATTTTGGATCCTGCGACGACTAATGCTTCTCCTTCTATTCCCCAGGTGACTGGCAAAAAACACATCTATTCAACCAGCCTGACTTACAGACCTAACCGAAAGCCCAAACCTGCTGCTATTAGTCACCATATTAAGTGTGTTTACATAAGGTAACCATCTATGCCAGGGGTACTCAACTCTTACCCTAAGAGGTCTGGCGCCTGCTGTCTTTCGGTTCTACTTTATCATTAATTGCACACACCTGGTGTCCCAGGTCTAAATCAGTCCCTAATTAGAGGGGAATGATTATTATTTTTTAAATGCAGTGGAACTGAGTTTAGTTTTAGGGCTCTATTGGGTGTAGTGTACTCTAGCTATGGTGTTGGAATCAAATCTTCCTAAGCCTTTGCCACCTTCATTATTAAACTAAACATTCCCCCTTGTATGTAGACCTGAGGGATGGATTCCCCCATTCCTTATCCCTGCCTATGGTAGTGCTGAGGGTCATGGAGGATTGGTTTTCCACATGGCACTCCTCAATGGTGAGTGACTCATACAACATCAATTATTGTAAGAATATGTTCAGGCTACTTACCTGGTAAAGAAATTCCTAGCAGAGGACACTGCCCGACGCTAGTTGAAACCTGTGGCTGTACAGTACGTATGAGCATTGCGCCCCTTCCCCTCTGTTGCATGTAGAAGACCTTACTGGTCTGGCTAAGAGCAGCCTGTTTCCCCTGGGCTCTTTCATCCCCATCTGGGCAGCAGTGGATCAGAAGGACCATCAGCCCTTGCTGCTGCTCTTGGAGGAGTGTGTGGCGGCCACAACACCAGAACTGCAGTCTGCGAGCCTGGTGTACCCCATCATCACCAACAAGGGGTTTGTACCAGACCTGGCTATGGCCATGTAGGGTGCACGTTTTGGTTTTTGACTGCCTAGCGCTAAACGGCCTACTCAAATGTTGAAAAGTATTGAATACATTTTAAAGTTAGCTTATTTGCTGGATGGAAGTTCTGTTTGTCTGCTCATTTGCACAATGCATTTTCAGTTGCCTTGCAGATGGGAAGACTGGGAACTCCAGGTTCCTGCCTAGGTACCACCCGTCTGCTATTCTGCTTTACCTGCAGTCCTTCAAGTTTGCCTTAGGCGAGGAAGTGAGTGGACCACAAGTTCTCGGTATGACTGGGTTGGTTTTCATACTGTAGCTCTTGACTGTTCTCTTATTTCACCCCAGGTGTATATTCATTGTAAGCTTGTTGCATGGGACCCTGAGGTTTTTGATATAGAAAAGAAGGCCTGCCACTACATTAAAGAGACTGGAGAGTAAGTATTGGTCACATAACTACCATAATGACATTAGTGCCAATGCAACAGCAACTTTTTTTATTCATAGATGGGAGCTGCTGGACGACCCGTCTCAAAGTGACCTCTGCAAGTGCTGTGACTCGAGTTGCAAGCCTCGGTTGAAGAGGGGTGTGGATTCAGGTATTTTGAGGCACTTCATTTCAAGCCTGACTAAACTGTAGTTCCATATTCATTTGAGCTGATGGGTTCTGATGGGACTGCAGCTTGAAGTAACTTATATATATTTTTCTCAGAACCCCAGGGCCTGGTTCAAAACTCTGTTCTTGGACCGCTCACAATAGTGGAAAACTCTGAAACCCGGATCCCCAGTGAATTTGTAAAATATCCTACTGTAGAACAAGGTTGGTGATTTTGGCATTGAAGACTATAGTTTACACTTGGCTTTTAATTGTATCAGCTTTGATGCCAAATGAACTTGAACCTGTAACCTACTCATCTGTCATTGTGTTCTGTATTCAGTTGACTGGTTGGTGTAATGGTCTGGAACACTTTGCTTGTCAGGTGTGTGTGTGCTGGTTATTTTACTGTAACATCCCCCAACGGCAATGAGATGCATGTTACTAACACTTCTTCAACCTGTTCCAGGGATGGCTGTCTTTTCTGTCTCTACAGCCATCTAATTGTAGGTGGCCTGAAGGGTGCATCACTTTCCACTATCCCCAGTATGGATATGAAGTCCTTTGACTTGAGCATGTTTCAATAAAATGAGTACTTTACAATGGTGTTTGTTTCTAATGGTTGTCAAAATGCTATGATCCTGATGAGATGTACCCTAAATCCAGTAGTGCGGTGCCGGTATCTACACAAAATAGCCAAGATGTGACCATCTGGTTGTAAGAAGATCTCAATGAGAGTGCTCAGTGTTCTGGACTTCCCAGTGTCCTGATTACTCTTGAACTGTAACACTTTCTTATTTTGGCATAATTAGTTTGCATGAACACCTGCTGTGGCTATCATTAGCAATGGTAACGCTATTTGAAAGATTGTCATAAGTGAACCTGGTTATTGTTGGCTATACTTTTCAGCAGTAGCCCACCCCAAGATCAAATTGACAAGCCAAGTTTAGAGATTGTAGGTGGCTGTGATAGGAGGAAACTGAGGCTGGATCAACAGCATTGTACATAGTTACTCCACAATACTAACCAAAATTACAGAGTGAAGAGAAGGAAATCTGTACAGAATATAATATTCCAAAACATGCATCCTGTTTGCAATAAGGTACTAAAGTAAAACTGCACAAAATTAGGTCAGAAGTAACTTTGTCCTGAATACAAAGCATTACAGTATGTTTGAGGGAAATCAAACACAACGCATGACTGAGTACCACTCTTCATACTTTCCAAGCATGGTGGTGGCTGCATCATGTTATGGGTATGCGTGTCATCGGCAAGGACTGAAGTATTTTAAGATCAAAATAAATGGAATAGAGCTAAGCACAGGCAAAATCCTAAAGGAAAACCTGGTTCAGTCTGCTGTCCAACAGACACTTGGAGACAAACTCACCATTCAGCAGGACAATAACCTAAAACACAAGGCCAAATATACACTACTGTTGATCAATAACCAATTTGACAGAGCTTGAAGAATTCTGTAGAGAATAATGGGCAATATTGCACAATCGAGGTGTGGAAAGCTCTGAGACTTACCCAGAAAGACTCACTGCTGTAATCTCTGCCAAAGGTGCTTGTACAAAGTATTGACTCAAGGTATGTAATTGAGATATACCATTTCAATACATTTGCAAACATTTTCTATAAACATGTTTTTACTTGTCATTATGGGGTATGTGTAGATGGGTGATTTAAATATTTATTTAAACATTTTATTCAGGCTGTAACACAAAATGTGGAATGAGTCAAAGGTACGAATACTTTCTGAAGGCACTGTAAGACTAAACTGTTGAGCTAGCTAACACACACGTAGAAAACACATTTTACCTAACTAATTTAGCTTGCATCACATTTAGTATTCAATCAGTTAATTAGACTAACTGGATACAGGACATTAATGCACAAAATGAAACTATATTCAACTTTGCTTATATGCTGCTCGCTCCTGCAGAATTTTGTACTTCCTATTCCTCCCTCACTTTTTTCCCCAAAACGTGTTTATTTTGCCTATCAAGTGACATGTCTACTTGCCTGCTCTCCGTTTGGTATTCCCGCCTCTTCTTTTTCATTGGTTGCCTGATGCAACCAATCATAATCCTTTCCGCTCTGAGAACGATTGAGTAGGTGAAACTCCTATGAGTGTTATGCTCATATAATGTAGGGTACAGTATGTGTTGGCTTCATCCACTCTGCAAAGGTGTTTTTTTTCCCAAGCTTTTAAGAGGACAGCAATAGACCCTCAATTATGATATCAGTGTGCTGAAATGCATTGGGATTTATATTTTAATAACAGCCAAATGTAATCATGTAGCGTCAGTGTCATAGGTCTACAGAACATGAACTTTAAACCTGTCGTAGAGTCAGAGAACATACATGGCTTGTGGCCCTGGGAGAATAAATTATTTTTTACCAAATGTTGCTTAAAATTTGAGACTTTGCTTTTGTCGTTATCGATGCAAAAAAAACTATGTGGGGGTAAAATAGAGAGAAAAAGGGAAACCTTCAACAGTAATGGCAATGTTGTCATAGTTTCCCTGTTGCACTTATGTAACTGTATATCTGTTTACACTTTATTCAAATGAATCATTTTCACGTATGCACTGGCCAAGATGTTTAAATGAGAGATGTCACCTGGTGGCAACAAATGTTGGCAACAAATGGAACCACAGGAAAAACACCTTAGAAATAATATTCAATTGTCCACATGATAGAGCCATATAAGAGTTATAAGGTAACATGAGTAAAATTACATCAGTTATCATTCAGCTGATGCAATCCTGTCAAAAGGGACATATTACAGTATGCGACCACGACATTATTTATATATATATATTATATATATATATATATATATATATATATATATATATATATATATATATATATATATATATATATATATAATATATATATATATATATTATATATATTATATAATATATATATATATATATATATGACGGGCTTGATCACCCCTCATCAGTTGTATGTGTGGTCCAGGGGTATGGGTGGTCCAGGGGTATGGTGGTCTGTTACCGCTTCACCAGATCCCGGAACTATCTGGCCTTCTCAGTTAGTTCATATCCTGGACCTTCTCATCTACTGAGGTGGACACCACCTTCCCATCCACCATCTCCTCCACGATCACCCTCACCCGCTTCTGCATGTGTGGATTATACTCTGTGGAAAGAGCCACCAACAGGAATTCATTCATTCATTCATTGTGTGTATTATGGGGAACAACACATGACTCTTTCATTGATTCATTCATTTGATTAATTATTCTCTGCTTGCTCACCTTCCACCACTTCCTGGATTTGTTGTACTTCCTGGACCTTCTCGACCACGATCACCTTCCTGACCTCCTGTCTGGTCTCCACATGCCTACTGGTAGACACAGGCGAAGAACACTTGCGGTCAGCTAAACTCACCAACACACATCTTGATCTACTAGTTTGCAATCAGTGGTGTAACTTAAGTCGTTTTTGGGGGGTATCTGTACTTTGTTATTTACATATTTGACTACTTTTACTTTTACTTCACTACATTGCTTAAGAAAATATTGTACCTTTCTCGACACCCAAAAGTGCTTGTTACATTTTGCATACTTAGTACAATTCACAAACTTATCAACCAAACATTCCTGGTCATCCCTACTGCCTCTGATCTGGCGGACTCCCTAAACCGACATGCTTGGTTTGTTAGTTATGTCTGAGTGTTTGAGTGTGCACCGGCTTTCCGTAAATAAAAAAAACAAGAAATGGTGCCATCTGGTTTGCATAATATAAGGAATTTCAAGTGATTTCTACTTTTATTTTTGATACTTAAATATATTTTAAACCAAATACTTTTACTCAATTAGAATTTTACTGGATGACTTTTACTTTTATTTGAGTAATTTTCTGTTCAGGTATTTTAACTTTATTCAAGTATGACAGTTGGGTACATTTTCCACCACTGTTTGCAATGAGGTGCCAATAAACAGCTGTCATCCCCCCATCCCTTCTCCCTCCTTCTTTCCTGCCCTCCATTATCCCCTCTCACCTGAGTCCCTCTCCATCCAGCAGCCTCCTGTACTCAGCATATCTCCATCTCCAGCCTCATCTTGATGTCCAGGAGGATCTGGTACTCAGAGGCCTGCTGCTGGATGCTGACGCTGAGCTGCTGCAGCTCCTCCTCCTCCATGCTGTTGATACAAACTGCAGCTGTCTCATCTGGGAGCCGTTGCGGCCGTTTATATCAACGACGCTCTGCTCCAGGTACCCCTTCTA
>NW_022263147.1:0-7500 GCF_002021735.2 Oncorhynchus kisutch
CCCTGTTTTAGGTAAATTAGGATCACCACTTTATTATAAGAATGTGAAATGTCAGAATAATGTAGAGAGAGATTTATTTCAGCTTTTATTTCTTTCATCACATTCCCAGTGGGTCAGAAGTTTACATACACTCAATTAGTATTTGGTAGCATTGTAGCAACGTTTCGGATAGCCTCTCCCACAATAAGTTGGGTGAATTTTGGCTCATTCCTCCTGACAGAGCTGGTGTAACTGAGTCAGGTTTGTAGGCCTCCTTGCTCACACATGCTTTTTTCAGTTCTGCCCACAAATGTTCTATAGGATTGAGGTCAGGACTTTGTAATGGCCACTCCAATACCTTGACTCTGTTGTCCTTTAGCCATTTTTGCCACAACTCTGGAAGTATGCTTGGGGTCATTGTCCATTTGGAAGACCCATTTGCGACCAAGCTTCAACTTCCTGACTGATGTCTTGAGATGTTGCTTCAATATATATATTTATAATTTTCTTTTTCCTCATGATGTCATCTATTTTGTGAAGTGCACCCAGTCCCTCCTGCAGCAAAGCACACCCACAACATGATGCTGCCACCCCTGTGCTTCACGGTTGGGATGGTGTTCTTCGGCTTGCAAGCCTCCCCCTTTTTCCTCCAACATAACTATGTTCATTATGGCCAAACAGTTATATTTTTGTTCCATCAGACCAGAGGACATTTCTCCAAAAACTACGATCTTTGTCCCCTTGTGCAGTTGCAAACAGCAGTCTGGCTTTTTTATGGCGGTTTTGGAGCAGTGGCTTCTTCCTTGCTGAGCGGCATTTCAGGTTATGTCGATATAGGACTCGTTTTACTGTGGATATAGATACCTTTGTACCTGTTTCCTCCAGCATCTTCACAAGGTCCTTTGCTGTTGTTCAGGGATTGATTTGCACTTTTCACACCAAAGTACGCTCATCTCTAGGAGACAGACCGCGTCTCCTTCCTGAGTGGTATGACGGCTGCTTGGTCCCATGGTGTTTAGACTTGCATACTATTGTTTGTACAGATGAACGTGGTACCTTCAGGCGTTTGGAAATTGCTTCCAAGGATGAACCAGACTTGTGGAGGTCAACAATTTATTTTCTGAGGTCGTGGCTGATTTGTTTAGATTTTCCCATGATGTCAAGCAAAGAGTCATTGAGTGTGAAGGTAGGCCTTGAAATACATCCACAGGTACACTTCCAATTGACTCTAGTGATGTCAATTAGCCTATCAGAAGCTTCTAAAGCCATGACATCATTTTCTGGAATTTTCCAAGCTGTTTAAAGGCACAGTCAACTTAGTGATTGTAAACTTCTGACCCACTGGAATTGTGATACAGAGAATTATAAGTAAAATATCTGTCTGTCAACAATTGTTGGAAAAATTACTTGCCATGCACAAAGTAGATGTCCTAACAGACTTGCCAAAACTACAGTTTCTTTACAAGAAATTGGTGGAGTGGTTGAAAAACGAGTTTTAATGACTCCAACCTAAGTGTATGTTAACTTCCGATTTCAACTGTATCTCTCTATCTCTCTAATTCTCTCTATATATCTCTTCCTTCCTTATATTCATTTAAACATGACCATGAACACAGACACAGACACAAGACACACACCACACACACACACACACACACACACACACACCACCCACACACACACACACACCACACACACACACACACACACACACACACACACACACACACACGGCATTAATCCACTTATACTAATGAGTCAAACCAGCCCTGTATCCTGACTTTAATAAAACACATGAGTTCGTGGAAAACCTTCCAGTCACAGTTCCTCTGTTTCTCAGTTTCAGTTTCCACACACCGACCTTCATTTTAACACGCTTATCTCAGATTTCAGTCAGACCAAATAGCACCATTTATTTGCTCATGTCCCGCTGTATATACACATTATACTGTATATACACATTATACTGTATATTGTCCTACTTGTGAAAGTTGTATAATGGATCCATCACAGCCGTGCCTGATAAACCTAGTTGTTCCATACCTAGTGAGAATGCCTGCGTCCCAACGGAACCCTATTCCCAACATGGTGCACTACGTTGACCAGTGCCCTATGGGCTCCAGTGCACTATATAGGGAATAGGGTGCCATTTGGGACTAATCCAATATCTGTCCCATGTGTGTAGACCCTGTGATGCATGGCTCTGCCCGGCCAGACTCTCCGTGGTTCCCCACCACCAATATCTGTCCCATGTGTGTAGACCCCGTGATGCATGGCTCTGCCCGGCCAGACTCTCCGTGGTTCCTCACCACCAACGGGTTGTTCACACAGTGTGCCGTCAATTGTTTGATGGCTTTATTTTCTTTACTAATTACAATGTCCGCCCCTGAGACGACAGAATCCCTTTTGGGACTTGGTCATGGCCCGTTTACAAACGGCTGAGAAAGAGATGAGACAGACTGTGAAGAAGAGAAGAGAGACAGAGTGATGGGTCAGAGAGCTGGAGAGAGAGAGAGACAGAGTGATGGGTCAGAGAGCTGGAGAGAGAGAGAGAGACAGAGTGATGGGTCAGAGAGCTGGAGAGAGAGAGAGAGACAGAGTGATGGGTCAGAGAGCTGGAGAGAGAGAGACAGAGTGATGGGTCAGAGAGCTGGAGAGAGAGAGACAGAGTGATGGGTCAGAGAGCTGAAGAGAGAGACACAGAGTGATGGTCAGAGAGCTGGAGAGAGAGAGACACAGAGTGATGGGTCAGAGAGCTGGAGAGAGAGACAGAGTGATGGGTCAGAGAACTGGAGAGAGAGAGACAGAGTGATGGTCAGAGAGCTGGAGAGAGAGCGACACAGAGTGATGGGTCAGAGAGCTGGAGAGAGAGAGAGACAGAGTGATGGGTCAGAGAGCTGGAGAGAGAGAGACAGAGTGATGGGTCAGAGAGCTGGAGAGAGAGAAGAGAGAGAGAGAGAGGAAGTCACAATCAGATGAGCTCCTGCCTGCATTTTTCAGCATTTTCTTTAAAAAGATAGATTAGGAGTTAGATAAACGTAGATTTTTTGTCAGGAACAACTTACTGGATTCTACCCTCTACAACATAACCCCTACTTCAAATCAAAACTTAAAAACCTACAACCTGATTTTGGACGGATTACGGAATCACCTGGAAGGTTCACAACTACCAAGATTTGTTTCTCTATACAGCAAATTCTCTGGAAAACAACAGAAACCTGAAAACCCCATCCAACCTGGAACTGAGTGAGTAATGCTTAGTCTGAAACTACATATATAATTTTTTTCCCAAAAGCCAAGAAGAAAAATACACAACATTACTTATAAGGATTTCTAAACTCTATTCTAACATAATTCTGCCAAGCTTGATTACAGCTTCAAATAGCCCCAACAATGGTGGAGAGTCACACAGTCTACCCCAACCAAATGGAGAGGCCTTAGAAGCTCCCTCCCGCTGTTCAGAGGTAATTAAATACAGTACCCCTGTGCATTAAAGAATGATAAGGGAAGAAAGATTACAAAATGAAGCTCTTATGGAAATCAAGAGATTCTTTTTGCTGACTATTACAAAAATGGGAACATCAGCAACCTTATCTTCCACACAAACCATCCCCTGGCATGGCACAGTGCTATATTAGCACACTACCCCTCTGTTACGAGAGGGGGGATTAACGAGGGGTGGAAACTCAGAATACTTGACAACGAGGACTCTGAGTTAAGTAATAGAATATCTATAAGTCCCGGAACAGTGATGGTACAGGCGTAACCACAATACAGTTTCAGCTGGACTTCACCTAATCAAAGAATTAGCTCAGCAGGAGAAACTCTCCCTTGATAAAGATACCCCCCCCCCGAGAGGATCAGACCAGACCTCTTCATTATGTAACCCCACAGATGAGCAACCCCCAGCGGAGGGTCAACCTCCCAGCACAGATTACCACTCCCTCATTGAAATGAAGGACAAATTCACCCAGCTGGAGATAAGGCAGGTGGAGCTGGAACAGCAGGTGATTACACTTCAGTCAGCACAGACCCAGACAACAGTCCAGCACAACAACAGCCCCTTAACCAGACCCGGAGAGCTGGAGGTGGACAGAGACATATCTGCACTTTGGACAGTGGTGAGACAAATACAACAGGAGAAAGAGGAGCAGAACAGAGCACTAGAGGAGAGTATCAGACTGCTGGTGGAGGAGAGGTTGAGGGGGATGGAGGAGAGGGTGAGGGGGATGGAGGAGAAGTTGAGGGGGACGGCGTGTGACAGAGAACAACCCACTAGAGAGGTGGCCACCCCCACAGAGAAGCCAGCAGAACAGCCCACCTCAGCACCCAACAAAAGTCTCGCCACAGCACAACAGACAAATGAAGAACCCCAAGCCAGAGGCTCTCACCCCCTCTGAGCACCCCCCCTGTCCACCCTGATAGCCCTCTGTCAACCCCCCCCCACCCACTGAGACAAACCCTGATAGCCTTCTTCAACCCCCCCACCCCACACCCACTGAGGACAAACACAAGACACAGATTGTACTACTTATGGACTCAAATGGGAAATAAATAGAAGAAAAAATACTTTTTCCCAAACACAGTGTGTCTAAACTCTGGTGTCCAAACACCCAGCGTGCCCTAGACCTTCTGTCTGAGGCCAAACTAGGCTCACCCAGCCACATAATAATACACACAGGCACAAACGACCTGAGAGCACAGCAGGAAAGAGTGGCACAGCACTGAAAGGGAGTGATTGAAAAGGCTTCTTCTACTTTCCCCAACGCACAAGTGGTTATCTCCACCATGCTACCACGAAAAGACTTCCACCCCGCCACAATACAGCGGGTAAATGCAAGTATTTCCCGTGACTGTGCCTCAAAACCAAACGTTTTCCTGGCCCACCACTCCACCCTGGACTTGAACAGCCTCTATGACCAGGTCCACCTCTACAAGGCAGCAGTGCCCACCTTTGCCCGGACTCTAAAGGACATCGCTCTCAAACGCATCCCCAACACTCCACACAGGAGCAACAGATCAATAGACACCCCACCCAGACCAGCGAGACACCCTCCCAGATCTGCAGGACCTCCCCCTGGACCTACACATAGAGGACCCACGCCAAGAGGAATTACATCCAGACCACAGTACACCCAGACACATCCACACCCCCACCCCAACCAATCAACACCCCCCCACGTCAACCATGCCCACACTCCATTTAGGCCCCCTCAGATCAGACCTATGCACTCCTGCCCACCCCATGCACCCCACCCCCGCAAAGAGGGCCCTCAACATGGAAGCCACACATACGCCCAGGTAGTGAGCGGGCAACAGTCCCAACCCCCACTCTCACCACTCGCCCAAGCCAATGGCATGTTACCAGATGCTCAGCAGGCTCTGCTCACACTTACTGGCCTGAGGCTAAACCACGACCAACAACATTGGACACTCTATGGAACAAAAAGCCTTCACTATATTATCCTGGAATATCCAAGGCCTGAGGTCATCTGCCGTTTGGCCTAAAGAGCAGAAAACCCGGACTTCACCAAAGAAATCGGAATACAGACATTGTCATCCTGCAAGAAACCTGGTATAGAGGAGATGGACCCACTGGTTGCCCTCTAGGTTACAGAGAGCTGGTAGTCCCATCCACCAAACTACCAGGTGTGAACAGGGAAGGGACTCAGGGGGTATGCTAATTTGGTATAGAGCAGACCTAACTCCACTCCATTAAATTAATCAAAACAGGAACATTCTACATTGGCTAGAAATTCAAAAAGAAATTATCCTAACAGAGAAAAATGTCCTCCTGTGTGCTACCTTATATCCCCCCACTAGAATCCCAGGGAAATCAATCACTTCCAGGCCCAGGGACATGTACTAGTCTGTGGTGACCTAAATGCCAGAACCGGTCAAGAACCTGACACCCTCAGCACACAGGGGGACAAACACCTGCCTGGAGCTGACAGCATTCCCTCCCCCATATGCCCCCCTAGGCACAACTATGACAACATAACCAACAAAAACAGGTCACAACTCCTGCAGCTCTGTCGCACGCTGGGTATGTACATAGTCAACGTAGGCTCGAGGGGACTCCTATGGTAGGTACACCTATAGCTCATCTCTTGGCAGTAGTACTGTAGACTACTTTATCACTGACCACACCCAGAGTCTCTCAGAGCGTTCACAGTCAAGCCCACTGACACCCCTATCAGACCACAGCAAAATCACAGTCTACTTAAACAGAGCAATACTCAATCATGAGGCATCAAAAGCCAAAGGAACTGAGTAACATTAAGAAATGCTATAGATGGAAGGAATGCAGTTTGGAAACCTACCAAAAAACAATTAGGCAACAACAAATTCAATCCCTCTTAGACAATTTCCTGGGTAAAACGTTCCACTGTATAGTGAAGGGTGTAAACTGGCAGTAGAAAATCTTAACAGTATATTTGACCTCTCAGCTTCCCTATCAAATCTAAAAATCTCAAATAGAAAACCGAAGAAAATTAACAATAATGACAAATGGTTTGATGAAGAATGCAAAAATCGAAGAAAGAAATTGAGAAACCTGTCCAAACCAAAAACATAGAGACCCGAAAACCTGAAGTCTAACGCCTTCACTATGGTGAATCACTAAAACAATACAGAAATACACTACGGAAAAAGAAGGAACAGCATGTCAGAAATCAGCTCAATGCAATTGAAGAATCCATAGACTCTAACCACTTCTGGGAAAATTGGAAAACACTAAACAAACAACAACACGAAGAATTATCTATCCAAAATGGAGATGTATGGGTAAACCACTTCTCCAATCTTTTTGCTCTATAACAAAGAATAAAGAGCAAAAACATATACATGATCAAACACAGATTTTAGAATCAACTATTAAAGACTACCAGAACCCACTGGATTCTCCAATTACATTGAAAGAGTTACAGGACAAAATAAAAACCCTCCAACCCAAAAAGGCCTGTGGTGTTGATGGTATCCCTCAATGAAATGATCAAATATACAGACAAACAAATTCCAATTGGCTATACTAAAACTCTTTAACATCATACTTAGCTCTGGCATCTTCCCCAATATTTGGAACCAAGGACTGATCACCCCAATCCACAAAAGTGGAGACAATTTGACCCCAATAACTACCGTGGAATATGTGTCAACAGTAACCTCGGGAAAATCCTCTGCATTATTATTAACAGCAGACTCGTACATTTCCTCAATGAAAACAATGTACTGAGCAAATGTCAAATTGGCTTTTTACCAAATTACCGTACAACAGACCACGTATTCACCCTGCACACCCTAATTGACAATCAAACAAACCAAAACAAAGGCAAAGTCTTCTCATGCTTTGTTGATTTCAAAAAAGCCTTCGACTCAATCTGGCATGAGGGTCTGCTATACAAACTGATGGAAAGCGGTGTTGGGGGTAAAACATACGACATTATAAAATCCATGTACACAAACAACAAGTGTGCGGTTAAAATTGGCATAAAACACACACATTTCTTCACACAGGGTCGT
>NW_022263147.1:12500-45000 GCF_002021735.2 Oncorhynchus kisutch
ATCAGTCCTTGGTTCCAAATATTGGGGAAGATGCCAGAGCTAAGTATGATGTTAAAGAGTTTTAGTATAGCCAATTGGAATTTGTTGTCTGTATATTTGATCATTTCATTGAGGATACCATCAACACCACAGGCCTTTTTGGGTTGGAGGGTTTTTATTTTGTCCTGTAACTCTTTCAATGTAATTGGAGAATCCAGTGGGTTCTGGTAGTCTTTAATAGTTGATTCTAAAATCTGTGTTTGATCATGTATATGTTTTTGCTCTTTATTCTTTGTTATAGAGCCAAAAAGATTGGAGAAGTGGTTTACCCATACATCTCCATTTTGGATAGATAATTCTTCGTGTTGTTGTTTGTTTAGTGTTTTCCAATTTTCCCAGAAGTGGTTAGAGTCTATGGATTCTTCAATTGCATTGAGCTGATTTCTGACATGCTGTTCCTTCTTTTTCCGTAGTGTATTTCTGTATTGTTTTAGTGATTCACCATAGTGATTGACCATCTCTCTCTCTCTCTCTCTGTCTCTCTCTCTCTCTTCAATTCCATTTTGCTCTCGCTCTCTCTCTCTCTCACTCTCTCGCTCTCTCAATTCAAGTATATATCAGCTTGATCCAGTTTAGAAGGCTTTTGTAGCCTTTATTGTTTCTACCCCCAGAGATTTAAATAACTTTTAATGCTTCAGTTTTAAATAATGATCATTGTAATCATAAGGTAGAGTATTGATCATTACTCTGGAACAGCTGTGTGTTGCTTTTAAACTCTACCATCTGTTCACTCGCTGGTCTGCATTCCTCCTCATGGAAATGTCCTCGTAGAAAGAGAACAAACACTGAACAGGGACAGGAAGGAATCACTCCGTCCAGAATACTCCTCCTATTCAGAAGGACTCCATATCTCAGCCTTGTCACTCCGTCCAGAATACTCCTTCTATTCAGAAGGACTCCATATCTCAGCCTTGTCACTCCGTCCAGAATACTCCTTCTATTCAGAAGGACTCCATATCTCAGCCTTGTCACTCCGTCCAGAATACTCCTTCTATTCAGAAGGACTCCATATCTCAGCCTTGTCACTCCGTCCAGAATACTCCTTCTATTCAGAAGGACTCCATATCTCAGCCTTGTCACTCCGTCCAGAATACTCCTTCTATTCAGAAGGACTCCATATCTCAGCCTTGTCACTCCGTCCAGAATACTCCTTCTATTCAGAAGGACTCCATATCTCAGCCTTGTCACTCCGTCCAGAATACTCCTTCTATTCAGAAGGACTCCATATCTCAGCCTTGTCACTCCGTCCAGAATACTCCTTCTATTCAGAAGGACTCCATATCTCAGCCTTGTCACTCCGTCCAGAATACTCCTTCTATTCAGAAGGACTCCATATCTCAGCCTTGTCACTCCGTCCAGAATACTCCTCCTATTCAGAAGACAATGATTCATCGTTTAAACGTCCGTGATACCGGATCCAACTGGACCGGACTCAACAGTACGGTCGGGAGAAACAACCACGGAGCAACAAAAAATATATACTTTTCTGGAAAGGTAACAGGAAACGAACTGGCCCCCACAGAATGCAGAACAAAATGGTGGCCGGATCGGGCCAGTCTAGGAAGAATCATTTCGGTTTGAAATCATCTTCCACATCATTCAAGGAACACACACAGACTAATGACTCAATCTCCCCAGCGCAGAGTAAACACACATCAATCAGACCCAGCATGACTGATACGTTTAGTAAACTGTAGAGGAGGGGTTTTCTCCATTATGAATGAGCAGGCATCACTACCCTAATTGGGAGCCCAGGTTTGAATAAACATCTCTCTTGGGCTGGGGCTGAAACACTAACCAAACAAGACAAATCAATGGCAATTTTCCATGTGATTGGAAGGTGTGTTGGCATGGGGGAGGGAAAGGAGAGGAGGTGAAGGAGAGAGGGGGGAGGGAGAGGAGAGGAGGTGAAGGACAGAGGGGGGAGGGAGAGGAGAGGAGGTGAAGGAGAGAGGGGGAGGGAGAGGAGAGGAGGTGAAAGAGAGCGGGGGAGGAAGAGGGAGAGGAGGTGAAGGACAGGTGAGGGAGGGAGGGAGGGGAGGTGAAGGAGAGAGGGGGAGGGAGAGGAGGTGAAGGAGAGAGGGGAGGGAGAGGAGGTGAAGGAGAGAGGGGAGGGAGAGGAGGTGAAGGATAGAGAAGAGGAGGGGAGGGAGAGGAGAGGAGGTGAAGGAGAGAGGGGAGGGAGAGGAGGTGAAGGAGAGAGGGGAGGGAGAGGAGGTGAAGGAGAGAGGGGAGGGAGAGGAGAGGAGGTGAAGGAGGAGAGGGGAGGGAGAGGAGGTGAAGGAGAGGAGTGGAGGTGAAGGAGAGAGGGGAGAGGGGAGGGAGAGGAGAGGAGGTGAAGGAGGAGAGGGGAGGGAGAGGAGGTGAAGGAGAGAGGGGAGGGAGAGGAGGTGAAGGAGAGAGGGGAGGGAGAGGAGAGGAGGTGAAGGAGAGGGGGGGAGAGGAGGTGAAGGAGAGAGGGGTGGGAGAGGAGAGGAGGTGAAGAGGTGGAAGAGAGAGGATGTGCATCTCTTTTACATATTTGTAGACTATTTGAGCAGTGAGTTTTTATTTCACCTTTATTTACACAGGTGACTAAGAACACATTCATATTTACAATGATGACCTGTCCAACACATTAACCAACAACAATTACACTACACATACTGTATAAATACACATCAATAAACAACAATTACACTACACATACTGTATAAATACACATTAATAAACAACAATTACACTACACATACTGTATAAATACACATCAATAACACAATACAAAACACAATTATATGAAACAAACACATTGTTCAGTAAAAAGTCCCTCAAAACCTCTTCCTGATTGCCCTCTAGAGGCACCAACTCCACCAACATGAAGGACTTGTGGAGATCATCCCACATGAGAGGCTCTAGACAACTAACAGTAGATGTATTGAACTCTGAGGAGACTGAAGGTATCTACAGGGGCAGGCAGTCGACTGGCTGATCAGGGTCAATTAAACCACCACTTCTATTCAAACAAAGAGCCTGCTCAGGTAAAACGCTGATTAAAATCATCACATTTTTCCGAGTAATGAAGCCAGATTCTGACACAACTTGCTTAGGCAGGAAAGGAGAGGAATTTCCACACTTCAGTGCCTGAACCGTTTCCCAAAATGCAGACGGGGCACCAGCAGAATCTGAGATAGAACTTAGGAAGTAGATTTAGCTTTCACTGAGGAAGTGCGTCTATTTGTTAATTGCCTGAAAAGTTGCCAATCAGATACAGAGTCTGTTTTTTTCTAGCCTTGGCCCAGGCCTGATTTCTCATCGTAACAAGAGCTGAAAGTTCTATAGAGAAACAAGGATTTTCTCTTTTTTACTTTAAGGTGTTTAAAGTCAACTAATACTTCTACGTATTAGTATCGGAATTACATCCAGAGTGATGGTTATAACTATGATCTTTCTCTTGCATTTCAAAGATTGTATTTTCTTCTACCAGATCTATTGTGTTATATTCTCCTACATTCATTTCACATTTCCACAAACTTCAAAGTGTTTCCTTTCAAATGGTACCAATAATATGCATATCCTTGCTTCAGAGCCTGAGCTACAGGCAGTTAGATTTGGGTGTTTGTCTGCCAGAGAAAGAGAAATAGATGAGAGCAGTTCTAGAGCTGATTCAGGGTCAGGATGAAGCTGAGTAATACACATCATATCAATAGACGAGAGCAGTTCTAGAACTGATTCAGGGTCAGGATGAAGCTGAGTAATACACATCATATCAATAGATGAGAGCAGTTCTAGAACTGATTCAGGGTCAGGATGAAGCTGAGTAATACACATCATATCAATAGATGAGAGCAGTTCTAGAACTGATTCAGGGTCAGGATGAAGCTGAGTAATACACATCATATCAATAGATGAGAGCAGTTCTAGAACTGATTCAGGGTCAGGATGAAGCTGAGTAATACACATCATATCAATAGATGAGAGCAGTTCTAGAACTGATTCAGGGTCAGGATGAAGCTGAGTAATACACATCATATCAATAGATGAGAGCAGTTCTAGAACTGATTCAGGGTCAGGATGAAGCTGAGTAATACACATCATATCAATAGACGAGAGCAGTTCTAGAACTGATTCAGGGTCAGGATGAAGCTGAGTAATACACATCATATCAATAGACGAGAGCAGTTCTAGAACTGATTCAGGGTCAGGATGAAGCTGAGTAATACACATCATATCAATAGATGAGAGCAGTTCTAGAACTGATTCAGGGTCAGGATGAAGCTGAGTAATACACATCATATCAATAGATGAGAGCAGTTCTAGAACTGATTCAGGGTCAGGATGAAGCTGAGTAATACACATCATATCAATAGATGAGAGCAGTTCTAGAACTGATTCAGGGTCAGGATGAAGCTGAGTAATACACATCATATCAATAGATGAGAGCAGTTCTAGAACTGATTCAGGGTCAGGATGAAGCTGAGTAATACACATCATATCAATAGATGAGAGCAGTTCTAGAACTGATTCAGGGTCAGGATGAAGCTGAGTAATACACATCATATCAATAGATGAGAGCAGTTCTAGAACTGATTCAGGGTCAGGATGAAGCTGAGTAATACACATCATATCAATAGACGAGAGCAGTTCTAGAACTGATTCAGGGTCAGGATGAAGCTGAGTAATACACATCATATCAATAGATGAGAGCAGTTCTAGAACTGATTCAGGGTCAGGATGAAGCTGACCCTTCAGCTCTTCATAATGAAAGGAGGATCCGTGTTAATCTGTTTGGTATCTCTAATACCTTCAATAGGTGAGTGATCACTGAGATCATTAGCAAAGAAACCACTGGACAAGTACTAATGGTAACTATCAGTTAGAATTAGGTCAATCAGGCAGGAGTTCTGTGTTGTTGTTAAATTACATTCATCTCTGTGGGTTTTACAAGAGAGCACAACGCCACAATAATTGATTTCCTATCTAACTGCCCCTTCCATCCTTTTCTCAGTCTGTCCCACCTGAAGATGTTAGAACCAGCAATGTCAACGTTATTTTGCCAATTCTCGGTCAGAACCAAAACATCCGGGCTCGTGTCATGCACCCAGATATCAAGACGGTCCATCTTAGACATCGAACTCTGTACATTTATACGTAACAGCCAAAGCCGCTCCAAGCGATATGAAATCAGCGGGGGGATCCATGTTTTGTGGTATTTTAAATAATAGCCCTGGGCGAGCTGACCACAGTGGGATTCCCAATTGGCTAACACTAACAGAGCTAACAGTGGAATTCAACATGATGGTCAGAATGACCACAGTGGGATTCCCAATTGGCTAACACTAACAGAGCTAACAGTGGAATTCAACATGATGGTCAGAATGACCACAGTGGGCTTCCCAATTGGCTAACACTAACAGAGCTAACAGTGGAATTCAACATGATGGTCAGAATGACCACAGTGGGCTTCCCAATTGGCTAACACTAACAGAGCTAACAGTGGAATTCAACATGATGGTCAGAATGACCACAGTGGGCTTCCCAATTGGCTAACACTAACAGAGCTAACAGTGGAATTCAACATGATGGTCAGAATGACCACAGTGGGCTTCCCAATTGGCTAACACTAACAGAGCTAACAGTGGAATTCAACATTAAGTTCAGAATGACCACAGTGGGCTTCCCAATTGGCTAACACTAACAGAGCTAACAGTGGAATTCAACATGATGGTCAGAAGATTATTCCTGACAATACCCCTGGCAATATAGATATTACCGCTTGCTGTGCGGTAGCAGAGAGAACAGTCTATGACTTGGGTGGCTGGAGTCTTTGACAATTTTTAAGGCCTTCCTCTGACATCGCCTGGTATAGAGGTCCTGAATGGCAGGGAGCTCGGTCCCAGTGATGTACTAGGCCATACTCACTACCCTCTGTAGCGTCTTGCAGTCGGATGCCAATCAGTTGCCATACCAGGCGGTGATGCAGCCAGTCAATATGCTCTCAATGGTGTAGCTGTAGAACTTTTTTGAGGATCCGAGGTCCTATGCCATTGATTTTCAGCCTCCTGAGGGGTAATAGGCGTCCCCTCTTCACAACTTTCTTGGTGTGTTTATACCACGATAGGCCCTTAGTGATGTGGACACCAGGGAACTTGGAGCTCTAGAGCTGCTCCACTACAACCCCGGCGATGTGAATGGCTCGTAGCGGTATGATGCTATAACTCAATTAAATAGTTACCTGAGAAAGAGGGGTCAGATATCTCTCTCTCTCTCTCTCTCTCTCTGTGGCGCTCTGCTTCACCAGGGTGGATGGAGTTCTGCTATGATTCACTTTGACTCCTGAATGGCACAGCGGTCTAAGGCACTGCATCTCAGTGCAAAATGCATCACTACAGACCCTGTTTCGAATCCAGGCTGTATCAGAACCGGCCGTGATTGGGAGTCCCATAGGGCGGTGCAATATTTGGCCCAGCATCGTCTGGGTTAGGGTTTGACCGGGGTAGGCCAAACCCGTTGTAAATAAGAATTTGTTCTTAAACTTCTCATGGCTGGTGGCAGTATTGAGTAGCTTGGATGAATAAGGTGCCCAGAGTAAACTGCCTGCTACTCAGTCCCAGAAGCTAAGATATGCGTATAATTAGTATATTTGGATAGAAAACACTCTGAAGGTTCTCAAACTGCTTGAATGATGTCTGTGAGTATAACAGAACTCCAATGGCAGGCAAAAACCTGAGAAAAAATCCAACCAGGAAGTGGGAAATCTGAGGCTTGTAGTTTTTCAACTCATTCCCTATTGAAGATACAGTGGGATGTTGGTCATGTTGCACTTCCTAAGGATTCCACTAGATGTCAACAGTCTTTAGAACCTTGTTTGATGCTTCTACTGTGAAGTGGGGGAGAATGAGAGGGGAATGAGTCAGTGGTCTGCCAGAGAGCCACGAGCTCAGTCTCGCGCGTTCACGTGAGAGTTAGCTCTGTTCCATTGCTTTTCTACAGACAAAGGAATTTTCCGGTTGGAACATTATTGAACCTGTCCCCTGTCTTGTACCTGTACCTGTACAAGACAGGGGGAGACAGGCCAGGGAGAGAGGGGGGTGTGTGGTGGGGGTACCTGTACCAGACAGGGGGAGTCAGGCCAGGGGAGACGGTGAACAGAGAGGGGTGAGTGTGGTGGAGGTACCTGTACCAGACAGGGGGAGTCAGGCCAGGACAGACGGTGAACAGAGAGGGGTGAGTGTGATGGAGGTACCTGTACCAGACAGGGGGAGTCAGGCCAGGACAGACGGTGAACAGAGAGGGGTGAGTGTGATGGAGGTACCTGTACCAGACAGGGGGAGTCAGGCCAGGACAGACGGTGAACAGAGAGGGGTGAGTGTGATGGAGGTACCTGTACCAGACAGGGGGAGTCAGGCCAGGGGAGACAGTGAACAGAGAGGGGGGAGTGTGATGGAGGTACCTGTACCAGACAGGGGGAGTCAGGCCAGAACAGACGGTGAACAGAGAGGGGTGAGTGTGATGGAGGTACCTGTACCAGACAGGGGGAATCAGGCCAGGACAGACGGTGAACAGAGAGGGGTGAGTGTGATGGAGGTACCTGTACCAGACAGGGGGAGTCAGGCCAGGGGAGGCGGTGAACAGAGAGGGGGGAGTGTGATGGAGGTACCTGTACCAGACAGGGGGAGTCAGGCCAGGGGAGACGGTGAACAGAGAGGGGTGAGTGTGGTGGAGGTACCTGTACCAGACAGGGGGAGTCAGGCCAGGACAGACGGTGAACAGAGAGGGGTGAGTGTGGTGGAGGTACCTGTACCAGACAGGGGGAGTCAGGCCAGGACAGACGGTGAACAGAGAGGGGGGAGTGTGATGGAGGTACCTGTACCAGACAGGGGGAGTCAGGCCAGGACAGACGGTGAACAGATCGCCAGGTGGAATCCAAGCAGCAGTGCAGCAGGTAACAGGAGTAGGTGTCTCACCCACTGGGGAGAAGCCTTTATTTCTGGAGGCAGATGTCTTGTAGGAAAGGCCAGGTGGCTGGTCTCTGAACAGTAGGAGGGGGCTTCAGAGGATGCTTCAAAGACTCCTGCCACTTGTTGGGCCCAAAGGCCTCAACACCTTTCATTTCACACCTCAGTGGTAATTGAAGTTGTATCTGGTCTGTCCTAGCAAGCCTGGCAGCCTTAACTCAGCGTTCAGTCTCCGTAAAGTCAAATCTATCATTGTAATGTAAGTAATCTTCTTGGCTTTCAAAATAGCATCAGACCAAACATGACTCACTCAGTTCCAGGATGGATGGTGTCCTCAGGTCTCTGCTGTTTGTTTGCTAGAGCATCCTCCATATAGCTTGGAAACTGGTATACCTTGGAAGTAGTAATCTAACCAGTTAATTTTGTCCAAGATTAAGTTGTATGTTTGGAGTTTTGACATCCTGTATATGTCCCTGTTGTATGTTTGGAGTTTTGACATCCTGTATATGTCCCTGTTGTAGGTTTGGAGTTTTGACATCCTGTATATGTCCCTGTTGTAGGTTTGGAGTTTTGACATCCTGTATATGTCCCTGTTGTAGGTTTGGAGTTTTGACATCCTGTATATGTCCCTGTTGTAGGTTTGGAGTTTTGACATCCTGTATATGTCCCTGTTGTAGGTTTGGAGTTTTGACATCCTGTATATGTCCCTGTTGTATGTTTGGAGTTTTGACATCCTGTATATGTCCCTGTTGTATGTTTGGAGTTTTGACATCCTGTATATGTCCCTGTTGTATGTTTGGAGTTTTGACATCCTGTATATGTCCCTGTTGTATGTTTGGAGTTTTGACATCCTGTATATGTCCCTGTTGTAGGTTTGGAGTTTTGACATCCTGTATATGTCCCTGTTGTAGGTTTGGAGTTTTGACATCCTGTATATGTCCCTGTTGTAGGTTTGGAGTTTTGACATCCTGTATATGTCCCTGTTGTAGGTTTGGAGTTTTGACATCCTGTATATGTCCCTGTTGTAGGTTTGGAGTTTTGACATCCTGTATATGTCCCTGTTGTATGTTTGGAGTTTTGACATCCTGTATATGTCCCTGTTGTAGGTTTGGAGTTTTGACATCCTGTATATGTCCCTGTTGTATGTTTGGAGTTTTGACATCCTGTATATGTCCCTGTTGTATGTTTGGAGTTTTGACATCCTGTATATGTCCCTGTTGTATGTTTGGAGTTTTGACATCCTGTATATGTCCCTGTTGTAGGTTTGGAGTTTTGACATCCTGTATATGTCCCTGTTGTAGGTTTGGAGTTTTGACATCCTGTATATGTCCCTGTTGTATGTTTGGAGTTTTGACATCCTGTATATGTCCCTGTTGTATGTTTGGAGTTTTGACATCCTGTATATGTCCCTGTTGTATGTTTGGAGTTTTGACATCCTGTATATGTCCCTGTTGTAGGTTTGGAGTTTTGACATCCTGTATATGTCCCTGTTGTATGTTTGGAGTTTTGACATCCTGTATGTGTCCCTGTTGTATGTTTGGAGTTTTGACATCCTGTATATGTCCCTGTTGTAGGTTTGGAGTTTTGACATCCTGTATATGTCCCTGTTGTAGGTTTGGAGTTTTGACATCCTGTATATGTCCCTGTTGTAGGTTTGGAGTTTTGACATCCTGTATATGTCCCTGTTGTAGGTTTGGAGTTTTGACATCCTGTATATGTCCCTGTTGTAGGTTTGGAGTTTTGACATCCTGTATATGTCCCTGTTGTATGTTTGGAGTTTTGACATCCTGTATATGTCCCTGTTGTATGTTTGGAGTTTTGACATCCTGTATGTGTCCCTGTTGAAAAAATCAAGTTTATCTAACTCCAAATCTATCCTTTTGTAAAAATAAAAACATGTTGAAAAGTGTGAGAGTTCTCTCTCTCTCTCTCAATTGCTATACTGCTTAGCTCTATTACGTTTCTTTTTATCAAAAAAAAAACTCCCTTGTCCTTGCCGATGACAAGCATACCCATAACATGATGCAGCCACCAGCATGCTTGAAATATGAAGAGTGGTAGTCAGTGATGTGTTGTGTTGGATTTGCCCCAAACATAATGCTGTGTATTCAGGACATCAAGTATTTTTCTTTGCCAAATGTTTTGTAGTTTTACACTCTGTCATTTAAATTAGTATTGTGGCTTAACTATAATGTTGTTGATCCATCCTCAGTTTTCTCCTATCACAGCCATTGAACTGTTTTAAATTCACCATTGGCCTCATGGTGAAATCCCTGAGCTGTTTTCTTCCTCTCTGGCAACTAAGTTAGGAAGGACGCCTGTATCTTTGTAGTGACTGGGTGTATTGATACACCATCCAAAGTGTAATGAATAACTTCCGTATGCACAAAGGGATATTCAATGTCTGTTTTTTTACATTTTCACCCATCTACCAATAGGGGCCCTTCTTTGCGAGCTGGTTTGTGTTTGAATCTGTGTTTGAAATTCACTGCTCGACTGAGGGACCTTACAGATAAGTGTATCTTGTGGGGTACAGATATGAGGTAGTCATTCAAAAGGCATGTTAATGAAACACTATTATTGCCCACAGAGGGAGTCCATGCAGCTTATTATGTGACTTGTTCAGCACATTTTAACTCCTGAACTTATTTAGGTCATAACAACATGAGTTAAAAACTTATTGGCTCAAGATATCTCAGCTTCACATTTTTACTCCTGAACTTATTTAGGTCATAACAACATGAGTTAAAAACTTATTGACTCAAGATATCTCAGCTTCACATTTTAACTCCTGAACTTATTTAGGTCATAACAACATGAGTTAAAAACTTATTGACTCAAGATATCTCAGCTTCACATTTTAACTCCTGAACTTATTTAGGTCATAACAACATGAGTTAAAAACTTATTGACTCAAGATATCTCAAAGTAATTTTTTTTAAATGAATCTGTAAACATTTCTAAAAACATATTTTGTGTAGGGCAGGGACACAAACACTCAATGTAATCTATTTACAATTCAGGCTGTAACACAACAAAATGTGGAAGAATGTATGGTGTGTGAATACCAAGGCACTGTATCTGTTGGCTCTCATATCACTTTATGACTGGCTGAAATGATTCCACAGGAAATGACAAGGCAAATAGGTCATTTTCTCGAGTTACTTGGGGTCGTTTTCACAGTTGAAACAATCGTTCTAGTCACTGAGGATGTTGAAGGTGCCAGAGGCCAACACATTGGTACTTGTACCAGTTCCAGCCTGTTCTGTAGAATCACATCACAGCTTGATACCCACACTACTGTACTGACAGTCTCAGGACTAAAGATCTCAGCTTGATACCCACACTACTGTACTGACAGTCTCAGGAATAAAGATCTCAGCTTGATACCCACACTACTGTACTGACAGTCTCAGGAATAAAGATCTCAGCTTGATACCCACACTACTGTACTGACAGTCTCAGGAATAAAGATCTCAGCTTGATACCCACACTACTGTACTGACAGTCTCAGGACTAAAGATCTCAGCTTGATACCCACACTACTGTACTGACAGTCTCAGGAATAAAGATCTCAGCTTGATACCCACACTACTGTACTGACAGTCTCAGGAACAAAGATCTCAGCTTGATACCCACACTACTGTACTGACAGTCTCAGGAACAAAGATCTCAGCTTGATACCCACACTACTGTACTGACAGTCTCAGGAACAAAGATCTCAGCTTGATACCCACACTACTGTACTGACAGTCTCAGGAACAAAGATCTCAGCTTGATACCCACACCACTGTACTGACAGTCTCAGGAATAAAGATCTCAGCTTGATACCCACACTACTGTACTGACAGTCTCAGGAACAAAGATCTCAGCTTGATACCCACACTACTGTACTGACAGTCTCAGGAACAAAGATCTCAGCTTGATACCCACACTACTGTACTGACAGTCTCAGGAATAAAGATCTCAGCTTGATACCCACACTACTGTACTGACAGTCTCAGGAATAAAGATCTCAGCTTGATACCCACACTACTGTACTGACAGTCTCAGGAATAAAGATCTCAGCTTGATACCCACACTACTGTACTGACAGTCTCAGGACTAAAGATCTCAGCTTGATACCCACACTACTGTACTGACAGTCTCAGGAACAAAGGTCTCAGCTTGATACCCACACTACTGTACTGACAGTCTCAGGAACAAAGATCTCAGCTTGATACCCACACTACTGTACTGACAGTCTCAGGAACAAAGATCTCAGCTTGATACCCACACTACTGTACTGACAGTCTCAGGAATAAAGATCTCAGCTTGATACCCACACTACTGTACTGACAGTCTCAGGAATAAAGATCTCAGCTTGATACCCACACTACTGTACTGACAGTCTCAGGAATAAAGATCTCAGCTTGATACCCACACTACTGTACTGACAGTCTCAGGAATAAAGATCTCAGCTTGATACCCACACTACTGTACTGACAGTCTCAGGAATAAACATCTCAGCTTGATACCCACACTACTGTACTGACAGTCTCAGGAATAAAGATCTCAGCTTGATACCCACACTACTGTACTGACAGTCTCAGGAATAAAGATCTCAGCTTGATACCCACACTACTGTACTGACAGTCTCAGGAACAAACATCTCAGCTTGATACCCACACTACTGTACTGACAGTCTCAGGAACAAAGATCTCAGCTTGATACCCACACCACTGTACTGACAGGCTCAGGAATAAAGATCTCAGCTTGATACCCACACTACTGTACTGACAGTCTCAGGAATAAAGATCTCAGCTTGATACCCACACTACTGTACTGACAGTCTCAGGAACAAAGATCTCAGCTTGATACCCACACTACTGTACTGACAGGCTCAGGAATAAAGATCTCAGCTTGATACCCACACTACTGTACTGACAGTCTCAGGAATAAAGATCTCTGGCTATGTCTCAAATTGCACCCTATTCCCTATATAGAGCACTACTTTTGACAAGGACCCTATTCCCTATATAGAACACTACTGTTGACAAGGGCCCTAATCCCTTAGGGTGCCATTTGGGAGGCACCCACTGTGTCTGTAAGGCCGCACCTTTAACAGCACCTAGAGTACTTCAAAAGGGCCGTCGTAGAGTACGTCAAGGCCAACTGTTTTTCATTGTTTAGCTGGACTGCAATCCCCTGAAGGTTAGGTTGCTGTATGACCATGTGGGTCTGATCTGACCTCGATTCATCAGATAATCAATGACCTCCTTCGTAATACAGTGCTGAGTAGGACAACAATAAATATGGTTTAGGAAAAAAAACGGATACAACATCTTTTTTTTTTTGTCTTGCTTGATCTGATAGGAAGGGGTTGTTTATGACAGAGATGGGGGCCAAGTGAGGAACTTGGGTATAATGAGTTAAAAGTCAGTTTCTTTGTGTGAAGTGTGTTTTTGATGACTCCATCAAGGTCTATAGGGAGAAGCCATTGTTGCTGTCTAACTGATCAGTGCGGCTCTGAGCTCCCCACAGGAAATGTGTCACTACTGAATATTCATGACCATTGTGTCCATGGTTACAACATTCCGGTCACTTTCCCAAAATGTCCTGGTTTTTCCAGAAATTACAATTGGAAGTTTCCCAGGATGAACAGGAAATCCTGGAATCCTACAAAATTATTTTTGGGGTGGAAAACCAGGGAATTTTGGGGCAGCTTTAAATGTTTTTATGTTTTAAAAAAATTATGTACCAGAGTGTTGTAAACCTTAATGATCTATTGTGCCTGTAGTGTAGACTGATGAATTGATTCTTATTGTAGTGTAGACTGATGAATTGATTCTTATTGTAGTGTAGACTGATGAATTGATTCTTATTGTAGTGTAGACTGATGAATTGATTCTTATTGTAGTGTAGACTGATGAATTGATTCTTATTGTAGTGTAGACTGATGAACTGATTCTTATTGTAGTGTAGACTGATGAATAGATTCTTATTGTAGTGTAGACTGATGAATTGATTCTTATTGAAGTGTAGACTGATGAATTGATTCTTATTGTAGTGTAGACTGATGAACTGATTCTTATTGTAGTGTAGACTGATGAATTGATTGTCATAGTCTACATTTGATGGAGATGGGGATTCATAGAGGGATGGTTTTATTTAAAAGGTCTAACGTCACCATGCTAGAAGTGATATATACACGTGTTGTACACGATGCTGGCCCAAGATTGACTACAATGCTTCCCACAGTTGTGTCAAGTTGGCTGGATGTCCTTTGGGTGCTGGACCATTCTTGATACACACAGGAAACTGTTGAGCGAGAAAGAAAACAGCAGCGTTGCAGTTCTTGACACACTCAAACCCGGTGCACCCGGTACCTACTACCAAATCCCATTGAAAGGCTCGTAAATCTTTTGTCTTATCCATTCAACCTCTGACACATCATCCATGTCTCCGTTGTCTCAAGGCTTAAAACTCCTTCTTTAACACGTCTCCTCCACCTTCATCTACACTGATTGAAGTGGATTTAACAGGTGACATCAATAAGGGATCATATCTTCTAACACCTGGATTCACCTGGTCAGTCTACGTCATGGAAAGAGCAGGTGTTCCTAATGTTTTGTACGCTCAGTGTATATCTTAGAGTTTGAACGAGAAGAAGTCTGAGAGCACCCTTCGATTGAAGAAAAATGGGTAAATGTCCCAGGTGTGAGGAAAGCCCTTAATTACTGTGCATGCTTTGCCCTATTGGAGTGTTGCTAAGTGATTGATTCATGGAGCAATGGGAGTTGCTTGGTTTATAACCCTGGTTTCCTGTGTTTGAAGCTGTGGCCTCCCAGGGGAAGAGGAAGGAGAGAGGGGAACCTATTGTGTTTGAGGTTGTGGCCTCCCAGGGGAAGAGGAAGGAGAGAGGGGACCTATTGTGTTTGAGGTTGTGGCCTCCCAGGGGAAGAGGAAGGAGAGAGGGGAACCTATTGTGTTTGAGGTTGTGGCCTCCCAGGGGAAGAGGAAGGAGAGAGGGGAACCTATTGTGTTTGAGGTTGTGGACTCCCAGGAGAAGAGGCAGGTGAGAGGGAACCTATTGTGTTTGAGGTTGTGGCCTCCCAGGAGAAGAGAAGAAAAAGCAGCATTCCCCAAGAGAGGATGACTTTCACTTTAGCAGTGATAAATTCATGAACTTCTTTGAGGAAAAGATTATGATTATTAGAAAGCAAATTACGGACTCCTCTTTAAACCTGCGTATTCCTCCAAACCTCAGTTGTCCTGAGTCTGCACAACTCTGCCAGGACCTAGGATCAAGAGAGACGCTCAAGTGTTTTAGTACTATATCTCTTGACACAATGATGAAAATAATCATGGCCTCTAAACCTTCAAGCTGCATACTGGACCCTATTCCAACTAAACTACTGAAAGAGCTGCTTCCTGTGCTTGGCCCTCCTATGTTGAACATAATAAACGGCTCTCTATCCACTGGATGTGTACCAAACTCACTAAAAGTGGCAGTAATAAAGCCTCTCTTGAAAAAGCCAAACCTTGACCCAGAAAATATAAAAAACTATCGGCCTATATCGAATCTTCCATTCCTCTCAAAAATTTTAGAGAAGGCTGTTGCGCAGCAACTCACTGCCTTCCTGAAGACAAACAATGTATACGAAATGCTTCAGTCTGGTTTTAGACCCCATCATAGCACTGAGACGGCACTTGTGAAGGTGGTAAATGACATTTTAATGGCATCGGACCGAGGCTCTGCATCTGTCCTCGTGCTCCTAGACCTTAGTGCTGCTTTTGATACCATCGATCACCACATTCTTTTGGAGAGATTGGAAACCCAAATTGGTCTACACGGACATGTTCTGGCCTGGTTTAGATCTTATCTGTCGGAAAGATATCAGTTTGTCTCTGTGAATGGTTTGTCCTCTGACAAATCAACTGTAAATTTCGGTGTTCCTCAAGGTTCCGTTTTAGGACCACTATTGTTTTCACTATATATTTTACCTCTTGGGGATGTTATTCGAAAACATAATGTAAACTTTCACTGCTATGCGGATGACACACAGCTGTACATTTCAATGAAACATGGTGAAGCCCCAAAATTGCCCTCGCTAGAAGCATGTGTTTCAGACATAAGGAAGTGGATGGCTGCAAACTTTCTACTATTAAACTCGGACAAAACAGAGATGCTTGTTCTAGGTCCCAAGAAACAAAGAGATCTTCTGTTGAATCTGACAATTAATCTTAATGGTTGTACAGTCGTCTCAAATAAAACTGTGAAGGACCTCGGCGTTACTCTGGACCCTGATCTCTCTTTTGAAGAACATATCAAGACCATTTCGAGGACAGCTTTTTTCCATCTACGTAACATTGCAAAAATCAGAAACTTTCTGTCCAAAAATGATGCAGAAAAATTAATCCATGCTTTTGTCACTTCTAGGTTAGACTACTGCAATGCTCTATTTTCCGGCTACCCGGATAAAGCACTAAATAAACTTCAGTTAGTGCTAAATACGGCTGCTAGAATCCTGACTAGAACCAAAAAATTTGATCATATTACTCCAGTGCTAGCCTCTCTACACTGGCTTCCTGTCAAAGCAAGGGCTGATTTCAAGGTTTTACTGCTAACCTACAAAGCATTACATGGGCTTGCTCCTACCTATCTCTCTGATTTGGTCCTGCCGTACATACCTATACGTACGCTACGGTCACAAGACGCAGGCCTCCTAATTGTCCCTAGAATTTCTAAGCAAACAGCTGGAGGCAGGGCTTTCTCCTATAGAGCTCCATTTTTATGGAACGGTCTGCCTACCCATGTCAGAGACGCAAACTCGGTCTCAACCTTTAAGTCTTTACTGAAGACTCATCTCTTCAGTGGGTCATATGATTGAGTGTAGTCTGGCCCAGGAGTGGGAAGGTGAACGGAAAGGCTCTGGAGCAACGAACCGCCCTTGCTGTCTCTGCCTGGCCGGTTCCCCTCTTTCCACTGGGATTCTCTGCCTCTAACCCTATTACAGGGGCTGAGTCACTGGCTTGCTGGGGCTCTCTCATGCCGTCCCTGGAGGGGGTGCGTCACCTGAGTGGGTTGATTCACTGTTGTGGTCATCCTGTCTGGGTTGGCGCCCCCCCCCCCCTTGGGTTGTGCCGTGGCGGAGATCTTTGTGGGCTATACTCAGCCTTGTCTCAGGATGGTAAGTTGGTGGTTGAAGATATCCCTCTAGTGGTGTGGGGGCTGTGCTTTGGCAAAGTGGGTGGGGTTATATCCTTCCTGTTTGGCCCTGTCCGGGGGTGTCCTCGGATGGGGCCACAGTGTCTCCTGACCCCTCCTGTCTCAGCCTCCAGTATTTATGCTGCAGTAGTTTATGTGTCGGGGGGCTGGGGTCAGTTTGTTATATCTGGAGTACTTCTCCTGTCCTATTCGGTGTCCTGTGTGAATCTAAGTGTGCGTTCTCTAATTCTCTCCTTCTCTCTTTCTTTCTCTCTCTCGGAGGACCTGAGCCCTAGGACCATGCCCCAGGACTACCTGACATGATGACTCCTTGCTGTCCCCAGTCCACCTGGCCATGCTGCTGTTCCAGTTTCAACTGACCTGAGCCCTAGGACCATGCCCCAGGACTACCTGACATGATGACTCCTTGCTGTCCCCAGTCTACCTGGCCATGCTGCTGCTCCAGTTTCAACTTCCACCTGACTGTGCTGCTGCTCTAGTTTCAACTGTTCTGCCTTATTATTATTCGACCATGCTGGTCATTTATGAACATTGAACATCTTGACCATGTTCTGTTATAATCTCCACCCGGCACAGCCAGAAGAGGACTGGCCACCCCACATAGCCTGGTTCCTCTCTAGGTTTCTTCCTAGGTATTGGCCTTTCTAGGGAGTTTTTCCTAGCCACCGTGCTTCTCCACCTGCATTGCTTGCTGTTTGGGGTTTTAGGCTGGGTTTCTGTACAGCACTTTGAGATATCAGCTGATGTACGAAGGGCTATATAAATAAATTTGATTTGAAGAGGAAGGTGAGAGGGGAACCTATTGTGTTTGAAGCTGTGGCCTCCCAGGAGAAGAGGCAGGTGAGAGGGAACCTATTGTGTTTGAAGCTGTGGCCTCCCAGGGGAAGAGGAAGGAGAGAGGGGAACCTATTGTGTTTGAGGTTGTGGCCTCCCAGGAGAAGAGGCAGGTGAGAGGGAACCTATTGTGTTTGAGGTTGTGGCCTCCCAGGAGAAGAGGCAGGTGAGAGGGAACCTATTGTGTTTGAGGTTGTGGCCTCCCAGGAGAAGAGGCAGGTGAGAGGGAACCTATTGTGTTTGAGGTTGTGGCCTCCCAGGAGAAGAGGCAGGTGAGAGGGAACCTATTGTGTTTGAGGTTGTGGCCTCCCAGGAGAAGAGGCAGGTGAGAGGGAACCTATTGTGTTTGAGGTTGTGGCCTCCCAGGAGAAGAGGCAGGTGAGATGGGAACCTATTGTGTTTGAGGTTGTGGCCTCCCAGGAGAAGAGGAAGGAGAGAGGGGAACCTATTGTGTTTGAGGTTGTGGCCTCCCAGGAGAAGAGGCAGGTGAGAGGGAACCTATTGTGTTTGAGGTTGTGGCCTCCCAGGAGAAGAGGCAGGTGAGAGGGAACCTATTGTGTTTGAGGTTGTGGCCTCCCAGGAGAAGAGGCAGGTGAGAGGGAACCTATTGTGTTTGAGGTTGTGGCCTCCCAGGAGAAGAGGCAGGTGAGAGGGAACCTATTGTGTTTGAGGTTGTGGCCTCCCAGGGGAAGAGGAAGGAGAGAGGGGAACCTACAGTGTTTGAAGGTGTGGCCTCCCAGGAGAAGATGAATGAATTAAACTGTGACATGGCCTCTGCTCCTCTTCTCATGTTCCTCCACTCTACCCTGGAAGAACCTGTGTAGCCAATGGGAGAAGTGTTCATCACACTCTTGGTGTAAACCCAGGGTGGGGTAGTTGGATCTATGGTACTGGACTGAGTTTAGTCACAGCCCCTCTCAGCCAGGGTGGTGTAGTTGGATCTATGGTACTGGACTGAGTTTAGTCACAGCCCCTCTCAGCCAGGGTGGTGTAGTTGGATCTATGGTACTGGACTGAGTTTAGTCACAGCCCCTCTCAGCCAGGGTGGGACATAAATGAGAATTTACTATAGGTCCCCTTGCCAATATGTTGCTCGGATGACCTCGTCCTGAACTCCTTGGAATCTAATAACAGCTCTGATGTGCACCCAGAGTGGGTCACCTTGGTAACATTGGAATTATGGGACATTATGGTTTACAATGGGCTGATTAAAAAGATACAGCTCCCTGTCTCTGTGTAACTGTGTTCATATTCCCTCCCTGGCTCTGTGTAACTGTGTTCATATTCCCTCCCTGGCTCTGTGTAACTGTGTTCATATTCCCTCCCTGGCTCTGTGTAACTCTGTGTAACTGTGTTCATATTCCCTCCCTGGCTCTGTGTAACTGTGTGTAACTGTGTTCATATTCCCTCCCTGGCTCTGTGTAACTGTGTTCATATTCACTCCCTGTCTCTGTGTAACTCTGTGTAACTGTGTTCATATTCCCTCCCTGGCTCTGTGTAACTGTGTTCATATTCCCTCCCTGGCTCTGTGTAACTGTGTTCATATTCACTCCCTGTCTCTGTGTAACTCTGTGTAACTGTGTTCATATTCCCTCCCTGGCTCTGTGTAACTGTGTTCATATTCCCTCCCTGGCTCTGTGTAACTGTGTGTAACTGTGTTCATATTCCCTCCCTGGCTCTGTGTAACTGTGTTCATATTCACTCCCTGTCTCTGTGTAACTCTGTGTAACTGTGTTCATATTTACTCCCTGGCTCTGTGTAACAGTGTTCATATTCCCTCCCTGGCTCTGTGTAACTCTGTGTAACTGTGTTCATATTCCCTCCCTGGCTCTGTGTAACTCTGTGTAACTGTGTTCATATTCCCTCCCTGGCTCTGTGTAACTGTGTGTAACTGTGTTCATATTCCCTCCCTGGCTCTGTGTAACTGTGTTCATATTCACTCCCTGTCTCTGTGTAACTCTGTGTAACTGTGTTCATATTCCCTCCCTGGCTCTGTGTAACTGTGTTCATATTCCCTCCCTGGCTCTGTGTAACTGTGTTCATATTCACTCCCTGTCTCTGTGTAACTCTGTGTAACTGTGTTCATATTCCCTCCCTGGCTCTGTGTAACTGTGTTCATATTCCCTCCCTGGCTCTGTGTAACTGTGTGTAACTGTGTTCATATTCCCTCCCTGGCTCTGTGTAACTGTGTTCATATTCACTCCCTGTCTCTGTGTAACTCTGTGTAACTGTGTTCATATTTACTCCCTGGCTCTGTGTAACAGTGTTCATATTCCCTCCCTGGCTCTGTGTAACTCTGTGTAACTGTGTTCATATTCCCTCCCTGGCTCTGTGTAACTCTGTGTAACTGTGTTCATATTCCCTCCCTGTCTCTGTGTAACTCTGTGTAACTGTGTTCATATTCCCTCCCTGTCTCTGTGTAACTGTGTTCATATTCCCTCCCTGGCTCTGTGTAACTGTGTTCATATTCCCTCCCTGACTCTGTGTAACTCTGTGTAACTGTGTTCATATTCCCTCCCTGACTCTGTGTAACTCTGTGTAACTGTGTGCATATTCCCTCCCTGACTCTGTGTAACTGTGTTCATATTCACTCCCTGGCTCTGTGTAACTGTGTGTAACTGTGTTCATATTCCCTCCCTGGCTCTGTGTAACTGTGTTCATATTCCCTCCTGGCTCTGTGTAACTGTGTTCATATTCCCTCCTGGCTCTGTGTAGCTGTGTTCATATTCCCTCCCTGGCTCTGTGTAACTGTGTTCATATTCCCTCCTGGCTCTGTGTAACTGTGTTCATATTCCCTCCCTGGCTCTGTGTAACTGTGTTCATATTCCCTCCTGGCTCTGTGTAACTGTGTTCATATTCCCTCCTGGCTCTGTGTAACTGTGTTCATATTCCCTCCCTGGCTCTGTGTAACTGTGTTCATATTCACTCCCTGGCTCTGTGTAACTGTGTTCATATTCACTCCCTGGCTCTGTGTAACTGTGTGTAACTGTGTTCATATTCCCTCCCTGGCTCTGTGTAACTGTGTTCATATTCACTCCCTGGCTCTGTGCAACTCTGTGTAACTGTGTTCATATTCCCTCCCTGACTCTGTGTAACTGTGTTCATATTCCCTCCCTGGCTCTGTGTAACTGTGTAACTGTGTTCATGTTTCATTGTTGTTCCTGTCTTATCCAGGTCACAGATAAGACCAACCGGCAACACAAGGACTCTATAACTTGTTAACGTGCGTTTGTCGTTAATGTGTACTGTGCAACGCCTCCGAGTGAGTTAATATATCATGGCCTCACCCTCCTCCCTCCCACTGGACATGAAAGAACTTTATTGACTCTCCCTTAACTTATCTGCTCTCATTCACTCGTTGGACCTCACAACAAACATCTGTGGATATCTGGAGGTGGTTATTTCTCAATTTCTGTTGATTGTTCTTGTTCTGTTTATCTTCCTCTCCTCTCCTCTCTCTCTCCTCTCCTCTCCTCTCCTCTCCTCTCCTCTCCTCTCCTCTCCTCTCCTCTCCTCTCCTCTCCTCTCCTCTCCTCTCCTCTCCTCTCCTCTCCTCTCCTCTCCTCTCCTCTCCTCTCCTCTCCTCTTCTCTCCTCTCCTCTCCTCTCCTCTCCTCTCCTCTCCTCTCCTCTCTCTCCTCTGTCTCCTCTCTCTCTCTCTCTCTCTCTCTCTCTCTCTCCTCTCCTCTCCCCTCTCTCCTCTCCTCTCCTCTCCTCTCCTCTCCTCTCCTCTCCTCTCCTCTCCTCTCCTCTCCTCTCCTCTCCTCTCCTCTCCTCTCCTCTCCTCTCCTCTCCTCTCCTCTCCTCTCCTCTCCTCTCCTCTCCTCTCCTCTCCCCTCCCCTCCCCTCCCCTCCTCTCCTCTCCTCTCCTCTCCCTCCTCACCTCTCCTCTCCTCTCCACGTGGCTCGACCCCAGTAAGGCCACGCACTCTGGCATATGCACTCCATTCAATAAAAGTGAAGTAATGGAGAGAGGGAAGGAGGGAGAAGGGAAAGTCCTATTAGAAGTTGATTAAATGAACTGCATGTTAGAGGTCAGGAAGAAAATAATCAGAGTGAGGAAGTGTAGTTGTTTGGGACAGACCGTTGGAGTCTGTACTGAGTCCTATACACTGACTAATCTACACACAATAAGAATCATACTCCACAGGAAGGATGTTGGTCCCTGTCAGATCATTTAAAAATATATATATTTTAGCCTTTATTTAACTAGGCAAGTCAGTTAAGAACAAATTCTTATTTTACAATGACGGCCTACCTCGGCCAAACCCTAACCCGGACGACGCTGGACCAATTGTGTGCCGTCCTACGGGACTCCCAATTTACGGCTGGTTGTGATACAGCCTGGAATCGAACCAGGGTCTGTAGTGATGCCTCTAGCACTCAGATGTAATGCCCTAGACCGCTGCGCCACTCGGGAGAAGAGGCCCACGTCTAAAACAACCAGGATGCATCCTAAAAGGAACACTATTCCCTATATAGTGCACTACTTTTGAGGGCCCTGGTCAAAAGTAGTGCACTGAATAGTGTTCTATTACGGACACAGCCTGAATAAGGTGTTGTTACGTCTCTGCCGTGCCCGGTGTGGTTACCATAGTGACAGAACCTCCTCATTTCATAGAGGAGTTGCTGTGATGACAGCTGGTTGATTTTGGGTGGATGCTGCAGGTGACAGGAGATATTCCCAGGACAGGTCTGATTTCTCCTGGGATGATAGAGGGACGTTGGGGAGGTCCCTGGCCCCTGTTTGTTATTTTCCTCAAGGTTCCACGTCTAGAGAGCCTTAATAGAGTCACAAAAGTACATAAAACGTCCCACTTCCGTAGCAACAGAATCTCACAAACTTATGAACGTCTATTCTTGACGTGACATTGATTGAATATCTATCGTGGATAAACTGAAAAATGCATATGATTTTTCTTTAAGGAAAGCTCCCTGACCAGCCTGTACATAAAGTATAGATCAATGATCTACAGTGCCGTCAGAGAGTATTTACACTCCTTGACTTATTCCACGTTTTGTTGTGTTACAGCCTCAATTCAAAATGGATTAAACACATCTATTTCTCACCCATCTACACACAATACCCCATAATGACATCACAATACCCCATAATGACATCACAATACCCCATAATGACATCACAATACCCCATAATGACATCACAATACCCCATAATGACATCACAATACCCCATAATGACATCACAATACCCCATAATGACAAAGTAAAAACATGTTTTAGAAAAAAACTATTTAATGTCTTGAAAATGAAATAGAGAAATATCTCATTTACATAAGCATTTCAAGTCCTGAGTCAATGTTAGAACCACCGTTGGCAGCGATTACAGCTGTGAGTCTTTCTGGGTAAGTCTCTAAGAGCTTTGCACATCTGGATTGTACATTACTTGAACATTATTCTTTAAAACTTTCTCTCAAGTCGATTATTGGTCATTGCTAGACAGCCATTTTCAATTCTTGTCTCAGATATTCAGGCCAATTTAAGTGAAAACTGTAACTAGGCCACTCAGGCACATTCAATGTCATCTTTGTAAGAAACTCCAGTGTGGATGTTCCCTTGTGCTTTAGGTTATTGTCCTGCTGAAAGGTGAATTTGTCTCCCAGTGTCTGCTGGGAAGCAGGTTTTCCTTTAGAATTTTGCCTGTGCTTAACTCTATTCAGTTTCTTCTCATCCTAAAAAAACACCTTAGTCCTTGCTGATGACAAGCATACCCATAACATGACAAAGCCACCACCATCCTTGAAAATATGAAGAGTGGTACTCAGTGATGTGTTGTGTTGTATTTTCCCCAAACATAATGCTTTGTATTCAGGACATAAAGTATATATCTTTTGCCAAATTCTTTGCAGTTTTACGTAACTGCCTTCTTGCAAACAGGAAGCATGTTTTTATGCTGTACAGGCTTCTTCCTTTTCACTCTGTCATTTAGGTTAGTATTGTGGCTTAACTATAATGTTGTTGATCCATCCTCAGTTTTATCTTAACACAGCCATTGAACTCTGTAACTGTTTTAAAGTCACCATTGGCCTCATGGTGAAATCCCTGAGCGGTTTCCTTCCTCCCCGTCAACTAAGTTAGGAAGGACGCCTGTGTTTTTGTAGTGACTGGGTGTACTGATACACCATCCAAAGTGTAATGAATAACTTCCCCATGCTCAAAGGGATATTCAATGTCTGTTTTTCTACATTTTCACCCATCTACCAATAGGTGCCCTTCTTTGCGAGCTGGTTTGTGTTTGAATCTGTGTTTGAAATTCACTGCTCGACTGAGGGACCTTACAGATAAGTGTATCTTGCGGGGTACAGATATGAGGTAGTCATTCAAAAGGCATGTTAATGAAACACTATTATTGCCCACAGAGGGAGTCCATGCAGCTTTATTATGTGACTTGTAAAGCACATTTTAACTCCTGAACTTATTTAGGTCATAACAACATGAGTTAAAAACTTATTGACTCAAGATATCTCAGCTTCACATTTTAACTCCTGAACTTATTTAGGTCATAACAACATGAGTTAAAAACTTATTGACTCAAGATATCTCAGCTTCACATTTTAACTCCTGAACTTATTTAGGTCATAACAACATGAGTTAAAAACTTATTGACTCAAGATATCTCAGCTTCACATTTTTACTCCTGAACTTATTTAGGTCATAACAACATGAGTTAAAAACTTATTGACTCAAGATATCTCAGCTTCACATTTTTACTCCTGAACTTATTTAGGTCATAACAACATGAGTTAAAAACTTATTGACTCAAGATATCTCAGCTTCACATTTTTACTCCTGAACTTATTTAGGTCATAACAACATGAGTTAAAAACTTATTGGCTCAAGATATCTCAGCTTCACATTTTTACTCCTGAACTTATTTAGGTCATAACAACATGAGTTAAAAACTTATTGACTCAAGATATCTCAGCTTCACATTTTTACTCCTGAACTTATTTAGGTCATAACAACATGAGTTAAAAACTTATTGGCTCAAGATATCTCAGCTTCACATTTTTACTCCTGAACTTATTTAGGTCATAACAACATGAGTTAAAAACTTATTGACTCAAGATATCTCAGCTTCACATTTTTACTCCTGAACTTATTTAGGTCATAACAACATGAGTTAAAAACTTATTGACTCAAGATATCTCAGCTTCACATTTTTATTTTTTTTTACTCTAAAAACATCATTTCACTTTGACATCAAGGGGTCTTGTGTGCAGGCTAGTGAATCTAAAATCTAAATGTTAATCCGTTTTAAATTCAAGCTGTAACTCAACAAAATGTGGAAAAAGTCAAGAGGTGTGAATCCTCTCTGAAGGCTGTGTGTTGGTGATCCCAGCACAAACATCTAACTTCCCACAACAATGACGGAACCAACATCTTCAAAGAGGGTGAATTCATAAAATGACACACCAAACAAATTGCCGATGTTCTTTGTAAAAACAATAACTTATTAAAACCGTGCTCAGAACAAGGACTTTTGATCGTATTAGTAAGATAATACAATTCGTCCATCTTGTTTTGTTTAAATACTGACACGTTAAATCCTTCTCTTTAAAAACCTCATGCTTTCATACGGTTCATTTGCTTTCTATTATTTGTTATTTTTTTCATATCCCAAACTCGCAATCAAATCCTACAAACTACGTTAGATGTAGTCAGAAATCATCATTATCTACAGACCGGTGCCACAGAATAAAGAGGCGTCTCTTGTAGTAGTGGTGTGGTAGAAAGAAAACCCAGGGGATTTGCAGTAGACCATGAAAATAGTCTAGAGATTCCTCTCCCAGTCTGCGCCTCTGGAGTCGACGAGCAAAAACAACAACTACAGAATTGTATAATTACCGCTTTGATGAAGCCATCAATTAACAATTTCACTTGATTGCCGCAATTTGGTTTGACTGAGTTGCATGCAGTGTTGGTTTAGGCCCTCATGAAATAGGAACATATTAAATGGGTCTGAATCATGTGCGATCATGCTCCACATTACAGTCTGGTGTGACTGTGCGTCTCTCCTCTCCTCTTGACATTTCTTTGACTCAGCAGACATTTCTCCCTCTTCTCCCTCCAACCCTCCATCTCTTCATCCCCTCATCTCTCCATCCCAGGGAAGCATCAATCAGAGACAAGGCCTTGAACAGTGGTTATGTGGACACACAATTCAGATGTAATTACTAACCAAACAAAAGAGAAAACGTGTATTTTTTATTTTTATTTAAATGATGTCTCACTTTCTGGGGTTACGGAGTAAATATTTTAGGATAAATACACAAACTGTCATTTTCATTTGATGTTTGTTTGTGTTGGTTTGATTGGCTCAGGGGGTCTTTGTGATTTTCATTTTTTTTTTTAAAAAGGCCTCAGAAGTTCTCTCTCTGTTTTGGTTTGGAAAACTAGGAATGAAGATCTTTGTTCTGCTCTGTTCTTCCAGCGTGTGTATTTTTCCTATGAATCACAACTACTCTGCTGTCACCTTATTGGAATTACATTTGGGAACTCGAAACGAGTCGCTTTCTATTTGATGTCTGTTAAGAAATCCCTCTCATTTTTTGTGGTGAGGGTATAATGAAAAAATCATGAAATGTTTGGCTGCAATTTTTAATAATGTAATGTTATTTTTACACTTTTAATAAGCCGGAATTAAATGTATTTCTGACTTTGTCGCCTCACCATTCAGTCACACATTTTGTGAATGCCTCCCTTCCTCTAAGTGTGTGTGTGTGTGTGTGTGTGTGTGTGTGTGTGTGTGTGTGTGTGTGTGTGTGTGTGTGTGTGTGTGTGTGTGTGTGTGTGTGTGTGTGTGTGTGTGTGTGTGTGTGAATAACCCTAACCCTAACCCAGATACCATGTAGACTAACCCTAACCCAGATACCATGTAGACTAACCCTAACCCAGATACCATGTAGACTAACCCTAACCCAGATACCATGTAGACTAACCTTAACCCAGATACCATGTAGACTAACCCTAACCCAGATACCATGTAGACTAACCCTAACCCAGATACCATGTAGACTAACCCTAACCCAGATACCATGTAGACTAACCCTAACCCAGATACCATGTATGCTAACCCTAACCCAGATACCATGTAGACTAACCCTAACCCAGATACCATGTAGACTAACCCTAACCCAGATACTATGTAGACTAACCCTAACCCAGATACGATGTAGACTAACCCTAACCCAGATACCATGTAGACTAACCCTAACCCAGATACCATGTAGGCTAACCCTAACCCAGATACCATGTAGAATAATCCTAACCCTAACCCAGATACATTGCAGACTAACCCTAACCCAGATACCATGTAGGCTAACCCTAACCCAGATACCATGTAGACCAACCCTAACCCAGATACCATGTAGAATAACCCTAACCCTAACCCAGATACCATGTAGACTAACCCTAAACCAGATACCATGTAGACTAACCCTAACCCAGATACCATGTAGAATAACCCTAACCCTAACCCAGATACCATGTAGACTAACCCTAAACCAGATACCATGTAGACTAACCCTAACCCAGATACCATGTAGAATAACCCTAACCCTAACCCAGATATCATGCAGACTAAACCTAACCCAGATACATTGTAGACTAACCCTAACCCAGATACCATGTAGACTAACCCTAACCCAGATACCATGTTGGATACCCCTAACCCAGATACTATGTAAACTAACCCTAACCCAGATACCATGTAGACTAACCCTAACCCAGGTACCATGTAGACTAACCCTAACCCAGATACCATGTAGACTAACCCTAACCCAGATACCATGTAGACTAACCCTAACCCAGATACAGTGTAGACTAACCCTAACCCAGATACCATGTAGGCTAACCCTAACCCAGATACCATGTAGACTAAACCTAACCCAGATACCATGTAGACTAACCCTAACCCAGATACTATGTAGACTAACCCTAACCCAGATACCATGTAGACTAACCCTAACCCAGATACTATGTAGACTAACCCTAACCCAGATACCATGTTGGATAACCCTAACCCAGATACTATGTAAACTAACCCTAACCCAGATACTATGTAGACTAACCCTAACCCAGATACCATGTAGACTAACCCTAACCCAGATACCATGTAGACTAACCCTAACCCAGATACCATGTAGACTAACCCTAACCCAGATACCATGTAGACTAACCCTAACCCAGATACCATGTAGACTAACCCTAACCCAGATACTATGTAGACTAACCCTAACCCAGATACCATGTAGACTAACCCTAACCCAGATATTATGTAGACTAACCCTAACCCTAACCCAGATACCATGTAGACTAACCCTAACCCAGATACCATGTAGACTAACCCTAACCCAGATACTATGTAAACTAACCCAGATACCATGTAGACTAACCCTAACCCAGATACCATGTAGACTAACCCTAACCTAGATACCATGTAGACTAACCCAGATACCATGCAGATGCACATTCTTCCGGTGACAATAAAGACTAGTCAGACTGTAACATCAGCAAGACTGTAGCCAGACTGTAGCCAGACTGTAGCATTACCCTGACTGTAGTCAGACTGTAATCAGACTGTAGTCAGACTGTAGCCAAACTGTTGCCAGACTGTAGTCAGACTGTAGTCAGACTGTAGTAAGACGGTAGTCAGACTGTAGCAAGACTGAAGTCAGACTCTAGTCAGACTGTAGCCAGACTGTAACATTACCCAGACTGTAGTCAGACTGTAGCCAGACTGTAACATTACCCAGACTGTAGCCAGACTGTAGCCAGACTGTAGTCAGACTGTAGCCATACTGTAACATTACCCAGACTGTAGCCAGACTGTAGTCAGACTGCAGTCAGACTGTAAAATTACCCAGACTGTAGCCAGACTGTAGTCAGACTGTAGTCAGACTGTAAAATTACCCAGACTGTAGTCAGACTGTAGTCAGACTGTAACATTACCCAGACTGTAGTCAGATTGTAGCCAGACTGTAGCATTAGTCAGACTGTAGCCAGGCTGTTGCCTCTCCTATAGAACCCTTTATACCCTATTGGCTGGTTGCCTCTCCTATAGAACCCTTTACACCCTATTGGCTGGTTACCTCTCCTATGGAACCCTTTATACCCTATTGGCTGGTTGCCTCTCCTATGGAACCCTTTACACCCTATTGGCTGGTTACCTCTCCTATGGAACCCTTTATACCCTATTGGCTGGTTGCCTCTCCTATGGAACCCTTTACACCCTATTGGCTGGTTGCCTCTCATATGGAACCCTTTATACCCTATTGGCTGGTTGCCTCTCCTATGGAACCCTTTACACCCTATTGGCTGGTTACCTCTCCTATAGAACCCTTTACACCCTATTGGCTGGTTGCCTCTCCTATAGAACCCTTTACACCCTATTGGCTGGTTACCTCTCCTATGGAACCCTTTATACCCTATTGGCTGGTTGCCTCTCCTATGGAACCCTTTACACCCTATTGGCTGGTTACCTCTCCTATGGAACCCTTTATACCCTATTGGCTGGTTGCCTCTCCTATGGAACCCTTTACACCCTATTGGCTGGTTGCCTCTCATATGGAACCCTTTATACCCTATTGGCTGGTTGCCTCTCCTATGGAACCCTTTACACCCTATTGGCTGGTTACCTCTCCTATAGAACCCTTTACACCCTATTGGCTGGTTACCTCCACTAATGAACCCTTTACACCCTATTGGCTGGTTACCTCCACTAATGAACCCTTTACACCCTATTGGCTGGTTGCCTCTCCTATGGAACCCTTTACACCCTATTGGCTGGTTACCTCTCCTATGGAACCCTTTACACCCTATTGGCTGGTTACCTCTCCTATGGAACCCTTTACACCCTATTGGCTGGTTGCCTCTCCTATGGAACCCTTTACACCCTATTGGCTGGTTACCTCTCCTATGGAACCCTTTACACCCTATTGGCTGGTTACCTCTCCTATGGAACCCTTTACACCCTATTGGCTGGTTGCCTCTCCTATGGAACCCTTTACACCCTATTGGCTGGTTACCTCTCCTATGGAACCCTTTACACCCTATTGGCTGGTTACCTCTCCTATGGAACCCTTTACACCCTATTGGCTGGTTGCCTCTCCTATGGAACCCTTTACACCCTATTGGCTGGTTACCTCTCCTATGGAACCCTTTACACCCTATTGGCTGGTTACCTCTCCTATGGAACCCTTTACACCCTATTGGCTGGTTACCTCTCCTATGGAACCCTTTACACCCTATTGGCTGGTTGCCTCTCCTATGGAACCCTTTACACCCTATTGGCTGGTTACCTCTCCTATGGAACCCTTTACACCCTATTGGCTGGTTACCTCTCCTATAGAACCCTTTACCATAAGGAATGCAATAGTGCACTATATAGGGACTCCAGTGTCAAGCCCAGGGATTGACCTTTGGAATAGGTATTTTTTTATTTTTTTATTTTACCTTTATTTAACCAGGCAAGTCAGTTAAGAACAAATTCTTATTTTCAATGACGGCCTGGGAACAGTGGGTTAACTGCCTGTTCAGGGGCAGAACGACAGATTTGTAGTGCTTTGTAGGGGTAACTACATCAGGAAAGGGGGGTCTATTTTGAATAGGTGGGGTAACTACATCAGGAATGGGGGGTCTGTTTTGAATAGCTGGGGTAACTACATCAGGAATGGGGGGTCTGTTTTGAATAGGTGGGGTAACTACATCAGGAATGGGGGGTCTGTTTTGAATAGGTGGGGTAACTACATCAGGAATGGGGGGTCTGTTTTGAATAGGTGGGGTAACTACATCAGGAATGGGGGGTCTGTTTTGAATAGGTGGGGTAACTACATCAGGAATGGGGGGTCTGTTTTGAATAGGTGGGGTAACTACATCAGGAATGGGGGGTCTGTTTTGAATAGGTGGGGTAACTACATCAGGAATGGGGGGTCTGTTTTGAATAGGTGGGGTAACTACATCAGGAATGGGGGGTCTGTTTTGAATAGGTGGGGTAACTACATCAGGAATGGGGGGTCTGTTTTAAATAGGTGGGGTAACTACATCAGGAATGGGGGGGGGTCTGTTTTGAATAGGTGGGGTAACTACATCAGGAATGGGGGGTCTGTTTTGAATAGGTGGGGTAACTACATCAGGAATGGGGGGTCTGTTTTGAATAGGTGGGGTAACTACATCAGGAATGGGGGGTCTGTTTTGAATAGGTGGGGTAACTACATCAGGAATGGGGGGTCTGTTTTGAATAGGTGGGGTAACTACATCAGGAATGGGGGGTCTGTTTTGAATAGGTGGGGTAACTACATCAGGAATGGGGGGTCTGTTTTGAATAGGTGGGGTAACTACATCAGGAATGGGGGGTCTGTTTTGAATAGGTGGGGTAACTACATCAGGAATGGGGGGTCTGTTTTAAATAGGTGGGGTAACTACATCAGGAATGGGGGGGGGTCTGTTTTGAATAGGTGGGGTAACTACATCAGGAATGGGGGGTCTGTTTTGAATAGGTGGGGTAACTACATCAGGAATGGGGGGTCTGTTTTAAATAGGTGGGGTAACTACATCAGGAATGTGGGGTGTGGATGCTTGTAGCTTCAAAGGCCCTAATAAATAGGCAATCAGATAGGTTTGTGCCGTCCCAGTAAACAAGGACCTGTTTACTTTTCACTAACGGGATTAAGCAAATAATGCCTTCACACTTCACACTTCACACCTCACCCTTCACACTTCACACTTCACACTTCACACTTCACACTTCACACTTCACACCTCACCCTTCACACTTCACCCTTCACACTTCACACTTCACACTTCACCCTTCACACTTCACACTTCACACTTCACACTTCACCCTTCACACTTCACACTTCACACCTCACCCTTCACCCTTCACACTTCACACTTCACACTTCACACCTCACCCTTCACATTTCACACTTCACACTTCACACTTCACACCTCACCCTTCACACTTCACCCTTCACCCTTCACACTTCACACTTCACACTTCACACTTCACACTTCACACTTCACACTTCACACCTCACCCTTCACACTTCACACTTCACCCTTCACACTTCACACTTCACCCTTCACACTTCACACTTCACACTTCACATTTCACACTTCACATTTCACACTTCACACTTCACCCTTCACACTTCACACCTCACCCTTCACACTTCACACTTCACCCTTCACACTTCACACTTCACCCTTCACACCTCACCCTTCACACTTCACACTTCACACTTCACACTTCACACTTCACACTTCACACTTCACACCTCACCCTTCACACTTCACACCTCACCTTTCACACTTCACACTTCACCCTTCACACTTCACACCTCACCCTTCACACTTCACCCTTCACACTTCACACCTCATCCTTCACACCTCACCCTTCACACTTCACACTTCACACTTCACCCTTCACACTTCACCCTTCACTATAAAAGCACTGATAG
>NW_022263147.1:50000-60000 GCF_002021735.2 Oncorhynchus kisutch
CACTTTCCACAATATTTGACAGCGCATGCACACACACACACACACAATAAAGATGGAGTGACAAGTCGAAAAGGTCATTGAGGGTGGAGAGCTGAGGTCCAGAGGTTTGAGGGTGGAGAGCTGAGGTCCAGAGGTTTGAGGGTGGAGGGCTGAGGTCCAGAGGTTTGAGGGTGGAGGGCTGAGGTCCAGAGGTTTGAGGGTGGAGGGCTGAGGTCCAGAGGTTTGAGGGTGGAGGGCTGAGGTCCAGAGGTTTGAGGGTGGAGGGCTGAGGTCCAGAGGTTTGAGGGTGGAGGGCTGAGGTCCAGAGGTTTGAGGGTGGAGGGCTGAGGTCCAGAGGTTTGAGGGTGGAGGGTGGAGGGCTGAGGTCCAGAGGTTTGAGGGTGGAGGGCTGAGGTCCAGAGGTTTGAGGGTGGAGGGCTGAGGTCCAGAGGTTTGAGGGTGGAGGGCTGAGGTCCAGAGGTTTGAGGGTGGAGGGCTGAGGTCCAGAGGTTTGAGGGTAGAGGGCTGAGGTCCAGATGTTTGAGGGTGGAGGGCTGAGGTCCAGAGGTTTGAGGGTGGAGGGCTGAGGTCCAGAGGTTTGAGGGTGGAGGGCTGAGGTCCAGAGGTTTGAGGGTGGAGGGCTGAGGTCCAGAGGTTTGAGGGTGGAGGGCTGAGGTCCAGAGGTTTGAGGGTGGAGGGCTGAGGTCCAGATGTTTGAGGGTGGAGGGCTGAGGTCCAGAGGTTTGAGGGTGGAGGGTGGAGGGCTGAGGTCCAGATGTTTGAGGGTGGAGGGCTGAGGTCCCGAGATTTGAGGGTAGAGGGCTGAGGTCCCGAGATTTGAGGGTGGAGGGCTGAGGTCCAGAGGTTTGAGGGTGGAGGGCTGAGGTCCAGAGGTTTGAGGGTGGAGGGCTGAGGTTCAGAGGTTCAGAGGTTTGAGGGTGGAGGGCTGAGGTCCAGAGGTTTGAGGGTGGAGGGCTGAGGTCCAGATGTTTGAGGGTGGAGGGCTGAGGTCCAGAGGTTTCATTTTTCCTGGAAGCTGGACAAAAAGATAAATGTTGATAGGAAAACAAATCCAACAAAACTACAGTCCATCTGTTAGCTTCATCACCCATAGTCTACCTCTCGTGCAACCTTTCTGGCAAACACAGGTCATAGCCTTTCATAATACCAGACACGCTGAGTTGAAATGGGTCAAAGGTCAAGGAATGTATGTCTTCTAAAGAGAGGGCTGCAAGTTCATCTACTGTACTGACTAGGCCATCTGTCACACACACACACACACACACACACACACACACACACACACACACACACACACACACACACACACACACACACACACACACACACAAACACACAAACAAGCCATCTCCTCGGCTCCATCTCTGCACAGTGGAAAATAAACACAATGCAAACAGGATGTCACTTGTCAACATAGTCCTGGTTGAATTGGCCAGAACGAATGAATGTCAAACATCATGCTCCAAAACAAGTCCTACTAAACTGGCTGATTACCATTTAGCGTTTTAAGGTCTCAATATTCAATAGCATGATTGCACTGATAGCTTCATCTGTATGTAAAATGGATGTCTACCCCAGAATCCATAGGCGTAGTAGACTAGTGGTAGCCCAGAATCCATAGGCGTGGTAGACTAGTGGTAGCCCAGTGGTAGCCCAGAATCCATAGGCGTGGTAGCCTAGTGGTAGCCCAGAATCCATAGGCGTGGTAGCCCAGTGGTAGCCCAGAATCCATAGGCGTGGTAGACTAGTGGTAGCCCAGTGGTAGCCCAGAATCCATAGGCGTAGTAGCCTAGTGGTAGCCCAGTGGTAGCCCAGAATCCATAGGCGTAGTAGCCTAGTGGTAGCCCAGTGGTAGCCCAGAATCCATAGGCGTGGTAGCCCAGTGGTAGCCCAGAATCCATAGGCGTAGTAGCCTAGTGGTAGCCTAGTGGTAGCCCAGAATCCATAGGCGTAGTAGCCCAGTGGTAGCCCAGTGGTAGCCCAGTGGTAGCCCAGTAGTAGCCTAGAATCCATAGGCGTGGTAGCCCAGTGGTAGCCCAGAATCCATAGGCGTGGTAGACTAGTGGTAGCCCAGAATCCATAGGCGTAGTAGCCTGGTGGTAGCCCAGAATCCATAGGCGTGGTAGCCCAGTGGTAGCCCAGAATCCATAGACGTAGTAGCCTAGTGGTAGCCCAGTGGTAGCCCAGAATCCATAGACGTAGTAGCCTAGTGGTAGCCCAGTGGTAGCCCAGAATCCATAGGCGTAGTAGACTAGTGGTAGCCCAGAATCCATAGGCGTGGTAGACTAGTGGTAGCCCAGAAACCATAGGCGTGGAAGCCTAGTGGTTAGACTGTTGGACTAGTAACCGGAAGGTTGCAAGTTCAAACCCCCGAGCTGACATGGTACAAATCTGTCGTTCTGCCCTTGAACAGGCAGTTTAACCCACTGTTCCTAGGCCGTCATTGAAAATAAGAATTTGTTCTTAACTGACTTGCCTGATAAAATAAATAACCTGAATTGTTGGAAATTCTTCCTTGTTTTTTTTGTGATGCATCCGATTACAAAAATTGAAAACAAACGGTAACTTATTAAATATTGTAAACATACTCCACTACTTTTCTCCAATAACCAACACGACCATGTTCTGGTTGTCTGGATCAAAGATGGTAGAGACAGCTGACAACAGACAATAAACAGACACAAGCCTACAACTCAAACCCCAACATCTGTACCATTAACAAATATGGGGTCCCATTCGGTTTTCCCTGATCTAGGATTTGTGCTTTCACTGAAGGACAGACTCCTGATCTTCAGACAGGAGACCTTCATCACTTTAATAGACTTCAATATAATGTGGACAGAGCAGGACAGGATGAAAGTGAAAATGAAAAAAAAAAATGAACTAAGGCCGTGAGTAGAAGCTGGGATGCTCAAGTTTCAAAAGGGTGTATGTTACAATTGGTAATCAATGTCTATCTTTAATACTCGCTGTGAAGAAACAGTGATGTGGTTCTCCTGTCTCAGTTGATAAGAGTGTGTTGAGGTCAGAGGGGTTCAAATCCCAAGAAGGATCACATACACTACAAACATATTCATGTCTCTGAACTAGAAGTCATGTTGGATAAGTAGCACATATTATTCTATTATCTTCCATACTCGCTACCGGAAAACATTAAGGGGACAGTCACTACTCTTTACAAAGATAATGGGACTTATCTTTACGGCACAGTGGTTAGCTTTCCTTTTGTTCACATGGGTTCTCAGAGAGCTGGGCGGCAGTGTCAGAGATGGAATAGAGCCGGGACCTCTCCGAGTGTACAATGCATAGGGTTTATCATGCTGCACATCTGGAGAGCAGATGAGAAGAGGGAAAAAGAGAGAGAGAGGAAGGTAGGGGAGAAAAGAAGAAGGAGAGAGAGAGAGAGAGAGAGAGAGAGAGAGAGAGAGTGAGAGAGAGAGTGAGAGACGTGGGGGAGAAAAGAAGGGGAGAGAGAGAGAGAGAGAGAGAGAGAGAGAGAGAGAGAGAGAGAGAGAGAAAAGGAGAGGAGAGAAAGGAGGTAAAGAAAGAGAGTGAGAATAAGAGAGAGAGAGAGAGAGAGAGAGAGAGAGAGAGAGAGATGACAGTCAAAGGGGATCCATAGTGTTTAATGTGGTTCATCCTGTGAAGCTGAGGAGGGCACATCAAACTTCGTTGACTGTCAACATTACAAAGTAGCCTGACCGCCCAAGGAGACAGGGACATCAATATTGTGTGAGAAATTAAACGAGTAACACTTGAGCAAATCTGTGCGGTGAGCATGTGGGTAATCAGTGTGTGTGTGTGTAAAACCAGCCTTCTATCAACAATGAATCCTCTCCAAGGTCTTGTCAGATGGAACGTGAGCACTTTTCTATACAGAGAGACAGAGCTATCTGAAGAGACAAGAAACAAACAACAGACGGTTTGATTGGATTCAACAATTATATTTTAAAATCGGATTACACAATTTCGAAGAAGGGACTGAAAAAGGCTCTTAATTTTAAAAAATTGTGTGCTTTCTTTTTCATTTTCCCCACTAGAACTGAAACGTAAACGTGAAACCCGTTTGTTAATACAGAGAAATAAATGTTGAGACATAGAAACCATAGATATGACTGAACTTGTCACGCCTGCTCCTGCTCTCCCTTTCTGGCGCTCGAGGGCCCTTCATTACGCACACCTGTCACCATCATTACACGCATCAGCGCTCATTGGACTCACCTGGACTCTTTCACATTTTGATTGCCTTCCCTATATCTGTCTGTTTCATGCCCGTCAGCATGGTTGTCGTTTACGTTTCTCCTGTCCAGACGCTGTCTGTATTCTGTTCCTGTCCGTGGTTATTAAATGTTCCCTCCCTGTACCTGCTTCTCGTCTCCAGCGTCGATCCTTACAGAACTAAAGAAGTACTCCACCTCGACACCTCCATGTTTCCCTGCCCTAGGACAGAGATATGACTGAAATAAAGAGATACTCCTCCTAGCCACCTCCATGCTTCCCTGCCCTAGGACAGAGATATGACTGAAGTAAAGAGATACTCCACCTAGACACCTGCATGTTTCCCTGCCCTAGGACCGAGATATGACTGAAGTAAAGAGATACTCCTCCTAGCCACCTCCATGCTTCCCTGCCCTAGGACAGAGATATGACTGAAGTAAAGAGATACTCCTCCTAGCCACCTCCATGCTTCCCTGCCCTAGGACAGAGATATGACTGAACTAAAGAGGAACAACAGCTCCTAGCCACCTCCACGCTTCACTGCCCTAAGACAGAGAGCTATGATAGAACTAAAGAGGAACACCAGCTCCTAGCCACATTCATGCTTCACTGCCCTAAGACAGAGAGCTATGACAGAACTAAAGAGGAACACCAGCTCCTAGCCACCTCCATGCTTCACTGCCCTAAGACAGAGATGGTGCTAGTAGAGCTGAGTTAGAGGTATCAGGTGTAGGGCTTAGTGTTGTGGACACAGCGGCTGCCTCCTTCAGTGTCAGTCTAAAGCCATATCTGAGGCATCTGGGAGCAATGTTCCCTCAACATTTTGGGTATTGTGAGCGGAAACCTGAACATTGTGAGAATGTTCTGCATACTCCGGCGCGTTTACAGTGAACACCGAGGCTGTACCCTTACAGTTGTAGACAGTTTGAGCATAATGTTGGCCTACCAACAAAACCAGTGGAGCAAATCCCATAAAATGCTCACATTGAAATAGCTTTTGATTTCTATGATATAGCCCACAGTAGTCTGTGTGTGGTGTTCAATGCAGGTCTACATTACATGAGACTTTAAAAACGTTTTTACGTTATGAAGGGCTTGACAGTTCATTTATGTTGTTTTACTTGGTCTGTAACACCATGGGCCAAATAGGGGACTGTACATCATTGCATTGTGTTGTATGATGCAAGAAGCTACTTTACAAAATACTATGTATTACTATTACCATACAGAGACTTAGACAATGTAGGCTACCCCTCTGCATACTGGCTTGTTTGCATATTCAAGACTGTCTAAAAATTCAACACTGCCCCTTTAATTAAGACATTTTTTACCTGACGGGGTTTTCAAAGACAGCTTGAAATGTAACCTACAGGTCTTGTAGGAAGCGGTAACTCCCCATTGCTGAGCTATACTTATCTATAACTGCGCTAATAACTTTCTAACTGGCAAAGAATATCACCCATTGTGCACACGTGCGGCACTGCGCATTGATCTGAAAAGCGCACTCACTCGCCAGTGATTGAAAGACCGCTCGTGGGCCCGAATTCTACTCCGTTGCGCTCTGGCTCTGACTACAACAAAATCACAGACTCAGTCTTGCAAAGTTAGATTTGTTTTGATTTGTTGCATTGAAAAGGAGCTGATATAATTTTGATTCGATCACAGAAAAAACGTTGATCTAGAACTAATTGGCGAACTCAGTGACGTTCAATCACTTGCATTTCTACTGCGTGGTAGTCCTGGAGGGCACATTGTCTGGGAGTGTCTCCTCCCTCCTGAGACATTATCACTCATTGTGACCTCCACTCATCTTCTCCCTCCTCAGACTATATAACTCAGTGTGTCCTCCTCTCATCTCCTCCCTCCTCAGACATTATCATTCAGTGTGGCCTCCCCTCATCTTCTCCCTCCTCAGACTATATAACTCAGTGTGGCCTCCTCTCATCTCCTCCCTGCTCAGACATTATCACTCATCAGCTCCTCTTGCCACAGGGCACCATCTGTCAGACTGTTCAGCCATCATTTATCTTCCTTCAGAGAGCTTACACCGCCTCAATGCTCCACTACTCACCGCTGTGTGTGTGTGTGTGTGTGTGTGTGTGTGTGTGTGTGTGTGTGTGTGTGTGTGTGTATGTGTGTGTGTGTGTGTGTGTGTGGTGTCAATGCCCCACTGCTGAGGCCCTCTGATAAACATCCATACTGTATCATCTGAACCAGACAGGCCCTACCCACATGAAATTATACTACAGTTTACCATAGAATACTACAGTACTTACAATATAATTCTATAGTAAACTATAGTATACTTTAAAATAATATACTGCACACTCCCTCGATCATGTGGGATGCAGGTAGCCTAGTGGTTAGAGCATTGAGCCAGTAACCGAAAGGTTGCTAGATTGAATCCCTCAGCTGATAAGGTACAAATCTGATGTTCTCCCCCTGAACAAGGCATTTAACCCACTGTTCCTAGGCTGTTTGTTCTTAACTGACTTGCCTAGTCAAATAAAGGTTCAATTAAAAATGATAATGTGTAGTACTTACTATAGAATGTTGTAGTATACTGTAGAATACTATGTGTGTGACCTACAGGTTAAAGAACAGAGCATCAAGCTCTGAATTATCTGTTCAAACCGCAGTCCTATCTACCTACAGGTTAAAGAAAAGAGCATCAAGCTCTGAATTATCTGTTCAAACCGCAGTCCTATCTACCTACAGGTTATGGAAAATGTGCTCTTTTAGTATTTCTCCAGTAGGTTTCCTGAAGGAGAAAGCCTCCTTCTATGTTCAATATAGTAAATACTACAGTATACTACAATCTGCAAAAACACTACATTAATTACTATAGTATATGCTACAGTTTTCTTTTACTACAGTATTTATACTATAGTTAACTGGAAATACTACAGTATAATATAGTAAATACTACAGTATAATATAGTAAATACTACAGTATAATATAGTAAATACTACAGTATAATATAGTAAATACTACAGTATAATATAGTAAATACTACAGTATAATATAGTAAATACTACAGTAAAAACTACAGTATAATACAGTAAGTACTACAATAAATACTATAGTTTTCACTGTTGTGTTTTTACAGACTAGTCATTAAAGTCTGCAAAAACACTACAGTGAATACTATAGTATTTATACCATAGTACTCAGTAGTATGTTTTCATGTGGGTATTCAGCCCCACTCACATAAATCCCCTGTGGATGCCTCATGAAGGACCTGAGACATTATCATTAGTCTGTTTACTATGACAACTGTAGGAGCTGCGTTTAAGTGGCCCGTCTGATCCATCACTAGAAAAGTCAGCTCGTTTAATAAATGCTCTTTGTTTCCAAAGCTAGGACGTCTCTGCGTTTCTGCGTTATTTAAATATCTAATTGATTCCAAGGATTCCTTCCTGGCGAACAACAGAGTTTATTTAAGGAGGTGGACGCTAACGTGATTCACTCTGTAAGTGTCATCTAACGGTCGGAATAACGTTTTAACAACCCTGTTTTCCCCAAGCATTCATTCCTCCACGTTTTCCCCTCAACTGATTCAGCCTGACTTCACCTGACGAGTCAACGCCATGACTAAGGCTATAATGAGCCATACATACAGCCATGACTAATGGTTTTCTTTCATCTTTCATTCCTCTAATCTAGGTAATGTTCCGTTGCCAGAGAACGGGCTGTCTCCTCGGCAACCATCACGGATGGAACTCTCAACGATCTCTCAACACTCCGTGAGGAGGGCGAGCGTAAAGTTAGGAACTAGAAAACAGTCATTTAATAGGATCTCTATGAGAGAAGAGAACATTCTAGAATACAATAATGCCATTCTTCTTCATTATTGCTCAACTGCTTTTAACATTAGATGATGTCTTGATTGAGCGAGAAAAGAAAAAAACTATTTCCAGAAAAGTAACAAACATCCTGGTCCTGTAGACTTGTTGTCTAATGTGCTCTGGGTTATATATCCTCTGTGTGTGTGTGTGTGTGTGTGTGTGTGTGTGTGTGTGTGTGTGTGTGTGTGTGTGTGTTTGTGTGTGTGTGTGTGTGTGTGTGTGTGTGTGTGTGTGTGTGTGTGTGTGTGTGTGTGTGTGTGTGTGTGTGTGTGTGTTTGTGTGTGTGTATGTGTGTGTGTGTGTGTGTGTGTGTGTGTGTGTGTGTGTGTGTGTGTGTGTGTGTGTGTTTGTGTGTGTGTATGTGTGTGTGTGTGTGTGTGTGTGTGTGTGTGTGTGTGTGTGTGTGTGTGTGTGTGTGTGTGTGTGTGTGTGTGTGTGTGTGTGTGTGTGTGTGTGTGTGTGTGTGTGTGTGTGTGTGTGTGTGTGTGTGTGTGAATGGAGTCATAGATTAGATACAAGGTTCAAGTGGTCAGAGGGCATCCGGGGTTTGAGTTGGTCACTACTCTGAGGTAATGGCTCAGTTTCGTGCCGGGGAAGTAGAAACCTGACCACAGTAACACACACAACAGAAACTGTTTTATCCCTCCCATGAAATCAACAGTCAACGTCATGGGTGTGATTTATGCACCCAATACCTTCCTTGTTCAAATCCAAAAGTCAAATTCGGAGGTAGGAACAATTTCTCATCCAAAAATCTAATAACTGAATATAGGTGGTCATGAAAAAGGGGGATGGTTAGGGGGGGGGGATGACCTGAGGTTCGTCTCTCTAATTCCTCCAGTCTAGACATTCTACGGTGACTGCTGAGAATTGAAGAGCTTAGCATCAGAAACATACAGTACCTATAGAATCCAGGACATCTGTGGAGATGAGGTGATCCTCATGTTTCATAACCAGCTGTTATAGCGTAGCCACTGACTGATCACTGCACAGTGGAAACCAAGCAGGCATGATGCCTTGACGGTGTGTTCACCATGCTGTGGCAGAGGGTGTGGCTTAACGCCATGTCACATCATTAATAACCCACAGATCTGACTTAGGAAATAACATTAGGGGAGAGTGGGGTAAATTGAGCCAAAGGGGTAAATTGATCCAAAGGGGTACATTGAGCCAAAGGGGTAAATTGAGCCAAAGGGGTAAATTGATCCAAAGGGGTAAATTGAGCTAAAGGGGTAAATTGATCCAAATGGGTAAATTGAGCCAAAGGGGTAAATTGAGCCAAAGGGATAAGTTGAGCCACCCTTGTTTCTAGGAAACCATACACACTATGTATAGTTTGACCAAATATTTAAGAAGAGGTCATCATTTCATGGAGTCTGGGAAAGAAGAAACCACATTGTAAAAAATGGCAAGTAAGATAGGTCCAGAAAACAGATTTTTCCCCAAGTCAAATAAATGTATTGTAGTAGAGGTTTCATAATGCTTGTATCTAAAACAAAGTAGATCATTTTAAGATTGTTCTATACATCAGTTGGGGTCTACAAAAGCTTCAATATGAGGTCCTGAACCTGACATGAAAGTGCATCTTTGTAGCTGTGTGGACTAATATAGTCAGAAGGTTTGCCTTGAGGTAAGTTGAGCCAATGGCCATGGGGTAAATTGAGCCAATGGCCATGGGGTAAGTTGAGCCAATGGCCATGGGGTAAGTTGAGCCAATGGCCATGGGGTAAATTGAGCCAATGGCCATGGGGTAAATTGAGCCAATGGCCATGGGGTAAGTTGAGCCAATGGCCATGGGGTAAATTGAGCCAATGGCCATGGGGTAAATTGAGCCAATGGCCATGGGGTAAGTTGAGCCAATGGCCATGGGGTAAATTGAGCCAATGGCCATGGGGTAAGTTGAGCCAATTGAAGGGTTTTCTTCCCAGGCGTA
>NW_022263147.1:67500-78164 GCF_002021735.2 Oncorhynchus kisutch
TTTGGATGGAAACGCAGCCCCAATATACACAACACACCAGGGTAAAGGGAGTAGAGTTTGGTTTGGTACGCAGCCCCAGTGTACACAACACACCGGGGTAAAGGGAATAGAGTTTGGTTTGGTACGCAGCCCCAGTATACACAACACAACAGGGTAAAGGGAATAGAGTTTGGTTTGGAGGCAGCCCAGTGTACACAACACATCAGGGTAAAGGGAATAGAGTTTGGTTTGGTACGCAGACCCAGTGTACACAACACAACAGGGTAAAGGGAGTAGAGTTTGGTTTGGTCTGCAGCCCCAGTACACAACACACCAGGGTAAAGAGAGTAGAGTTTGGTTTGGTCTGCAGCCCCAGTACACAACACACCAGGGTAAAGGGAATATAGTTTGGTTTGGTCTGCAGCCCCAGTATACACAACACACCAGGGTAAAGGGAGTAGAGTTTGGTTTGGTACACAGCCCCAGTATACACAACACACCAGGGTAAAGGGAGGCGCTCTGCCCTTGATAGAAATTGCTTAAGAATCGTGCCAGTTGACTGATACTGTAGTAATTCCATGAAAACATGGGCTTACGTCCCAAATTGTACCCTACTCACTATTTAGTGCACAACTTTCGACCATGGTCCATAGGGCTCTATATAGGGAATAGGGTGGCATTTGGGATGCATCCAGGCTCTTTTTTTATGTGCCTCTTCTACTCAAGTCAAAATGGCGCGCTTCATCTCAACTTGACTACTGAGTGAGCAGCATGCCACACCTTTCAGCCAGACCACATCCAAGGAGTGTTTGGAAATAACATCTCACTTCCTCTTCCCATCTCCCTTCCTCTTCACATCTCCCTTTCCCTTCCTATCTCCCTTCCTCTTCCCATCTCCCTTCCTCTTCACATCTCCCTTCCCCTTCACATCTCCCTTCCCCTTCCCATCTCCCTTCCTCTTCCCATCTCCCTTCCTCTTCACATCTCCCTTCCCCTTCCCATCTCCCTTCCTCTTCCCATCTCCCTTCCTCTTCACATCTCCCTTCCTCTTCACATCTCCCTTCCTCTTCACATCTCCCTTCCCCTTCCCATCTCCCTTCCTCTTCCCATCTCCCTTCCCCTTCCCATCTCCCTTCCTCTTCCCATCTCCCTTCCTCTTCACATCTCCCTTCCTCTTCACATCTCCCTTCCCCTTCCCATCTCCCTTCCTCTTCCCATCTCACTTTCCCTTCCCATCTCCCTTCCTCTTCCCATCTCCCTTCCTCTTCACATCTCCCTTCCCCTTCCCATCTCCCTTCCTCTTCCCATCTCCCTTTCCCTTCCCATCTCCCTTCCTCTTCCCATCTCCCTTCCCCTTCCCATCTCCCTTCCTCTTCACATCTCCCTTCCCCTTCCCATCTCCCTTCCCCTTCACATCTCCCTTCCTCTTCACATCTCCCTTCCTCTTCACATCTCCCTTTCCCTTCCCATCTCCCTTCCTCTTCACATCTCCCTTCCCCTTCCCATCTCCCTTCCCCTTCCCATCTCCCTTCCTCTTCCCATCTCCCTTCCTCTTCACATCTCCCTTCCCCTTCCCATCTCCCTTCCCCTTCCCATCTCCCTTCCCCTTCCAATCTCCCTTCCTCTTCCCATCTCCCTTCCCCTTCCCATCTCCCTTCCTCTTCCCATCTCCCTTCCCCTTCCCATCTCCCTTCCCCTTCCCATCTCCCTTCCTCTTCACATCTCCCTTCCTCTTCCCATCTCCCTTCCTCTTCCCATCTCCCTTCCCCTTCCCATCTCCCTTCCCCTTCCCATCTCCCTTCCTCTTCCCATCTCCCTTCCTCTTCCCATCTCCCTTCCCCTTCCCATCTCCCTTCCTCTTCCCATCCCCCTTCCTCTTCCCATCTCCCTTCCCCTTCCCATCTCCCTTCCCCTTCCCATCTCCCTTCCCCTTCCCATCTCCCTTCCCCTTCCCATCTCCCTTCCTCTTCCCATCTCCCTTCCTCTTCCCATCTCCTTCCTCTTCCCATCTCCCTTCCCCTTCCCATCTCCCTTCCCCTTCCCATCTCCCTTCCCCTTCACATCTCCCATCTCCCTTCCCCTTCCCATCTCCCTTCCTCTTCCCATCTCACTTTCCCTTCACATCTCCCTTCCCCTTCCCATCTCCCTTCCCCTTCCCATCTCCCTTCCTCTTCACATCTCCCTTCCTCTTCCCATCTCCCTTCCCCTTCCCATCTCCCTTCCCCTTCCCATCTCCCTTCCTCTTCCCATCTCCCTTCCCCTTCCCATCTCCCTTCCCCTTCCCATCTCCCTTCCCCTTCCCATCTCCCTTCCCCTTCCCATCTCCCTTCCTCTTCACATCTCCCTTCCTCTTCACATCTCCCTTCCTCTTCCCATCTCCCTTCCCCTTCCCATCTCCCTTCCTCTTCCCATCTCCCTTCCCCTTCCCATCTCCCTTCCCCTTCCCGTCTTCCTTCCTCTTCACATCTCACTTTCCCTTCCCATCTCCCTTCCTCTTCCCATCTTCCTTCCTCTTCACATCTCACTTCCCCTTCCCATCTCCCTTCCCCTTCCCATCTCCCTTCCTCTTCCCATCTTCCTTCCTCTTCCTCTTCACATCTCCCTTCCTCTTCACATCTCCCTTCCCCTTCCCATCTCCCTTCCCCTTCCCATCTCCCTTCCTCTTCACATCTCCCTTCCCCTTCCCATCTCCCTTCCTCTTCACATCTCCCTTCCTCTTCCCATCTCCCTTCCTCTTCCCATCTCCCTTCCTCTTCACATCTCCCTTCCTCTTCACATCTCCCTTCCCCTTCCCATCTCCCTTCCTCTTCCCATCTCCCTTCCTCTTCACATCTTCCTTCCTCTTCACATCTCCCTTCCCCTTCCCATCTCCCTTCCTCTTCACATCTCCCTTCCTCTTCACTTCTCCCTTCCTCTTCACATCTCCCTTCCTCTCACATCTTCCTTCTCTTCACATCTCCCTTCCTCTTCACATCTCCCTTCCTCTTCACATCTCCCTTCCTCTTCACATCTCCCTTCCTCTTCACATCTCCCTTCCTCTTCACATCTCCCTTCCTCTTCACATCTCCCTTCCTCTTCACATCTCCCTTCCCCTTCACATCTCCCTTCCTCTTCACATCTCCCTTCCCCTTCACATCTCCCTTCCTCTTCACATCTCCCTTCCCCTTCACATCTCCCTTCCTCTTCACATCTCCCTTCCCCTTCACATCTCCCTTCCTCTTCACATCTCCCTTCCTCTTCCCATCTTCCTTCCTCTTCACATCTCCCTTCCTCTTCACATCTCCCTTCCTCTTCACATCTCCCTTCCTCTTCACATCTCCCTTCCTCTTCACTTCTCCCTTCCTCTTCACATCTCCCTTCCTCTTCACATCTCCCTTCCTCTTCCCATCTCCCTTCCTCTTCACATCTCCCTTCCTCTTCACATCTCCCTTCCTCTTCCCATCTCCCTTCCCCTTCCCATCTCCCTTCCTCTTCCCATCTCCCTTCCCCTTCCCATCTCCCTTCCCCTTCCCATCTTCCTTCCTCTTCACATCTCACTTTCCCTTCCCATCTCCCTTCCTCTTCCCATCTTCCTTCCTCTTCACATCTCACTTCCCCTTCCCATCTCCCTTCCCCTTCCCATCTCCCTTCCTCTTCCCATCTTCCTTCCTCTTCCTCTTCACATCTCCCTTCCTCTTCCCATCTCCCTTCCTCTTCACATCTTCCTTCCTCTTCACATCTCCCTTCCCCTTCCCATCTCCCTTCCTCTTCACATCTCCCTTCCTCTTCACTTCTCCCTTCCTCTTCACATCTCCCTTCCTCTTCACATCTTCCTTCCTCTTCACATCTCCCTTCCTCTTCACATCTCCCTTCCTCTTCACATCTCCCTTCCTCTTCACATCTCCCTTCCTCTTCACATCTCCCATCCTCTTCACATCTCCCTTCCTCTTCACATCTCCCTTCCCCTTCACATCTCCCTTCCTCTTCACATCTCCCTTCCCCTTCACATCTCCCTTCCCCTTCACATCTCCCTTCCCCTTCACATCTCCCTTCCTCTTCACATCTCCCTTCCCCTTCACATCTCCCTTCCTCTTCACATCTCCATCCCTCTTCCCATCTTCCTTCCTCTTCACATCTCCCTTCCTCTTCACATCTCCCTTCCTCTTCACATCTCCCTTCCTCTTCACATCTCCCTTCCTCTTCACTTCTCCCTTCCTCTTCACATCTCCCTTCCTCTTCACATCTCCCTTCCTCTTCACATCTACCTTCCTCTTCACATCTCCCTTCCTCTTCACATCTCCCTTCCTCTTCACATCTCCCTTCCTCTTCACATCTTCCTTCCCCTTCACATCTCCCTTCCTCTTCACATCTCCCTTCCTCTTCACATCTTCCTTCCCCTTCCCATCTCCCTTCCTCTTCACATCTCCCTTCCTCTTCACATCTCCCTTCCTCTTCACATCTTCCTTCCCCTTCACATCTCCATCAATATGTTGAACATGGAAACACTAACCATCTCTGTCTGTGGTGATCAATAGATTGACATGGAGACACTAACCATCTCTGTCTGTGGTAATCAATAGATTGAATATGGAGACACTAACCATCTCTGTCTGTGGTCATCAATATGTTGAACATGGAGACACTAACCATCTCTGTCTGTGGTAATCAATAGATTGAACATGGAGACACTAACCATCTCTGGATGGATGCTTCTGTAAAAATAACTAAACTAAAAATAATGTCCTCTCACTGTAAATTGCGTTTATTTTCAGCAAACTTAAACATGTGTAAATATTTGTATGAACATAACAAGATTCAACAACTGAGACATAAAATGAACAGGTTCCACAGACATGTGACTAATAGGGGAGGCAAGTAGCCTAGTGGTTAGAGCGTTGGACTAGTAACCGAAAGGTTGCAAGATCAAATCCCCGAGCTGACAAGGTAAAAATCTATGGTTCTGCCCCTGAACAGGCAGTTAACCCACTGTTCCTAGGCCATCATTGAAAATAAGAATTTGTTCTTAACTGACTTGCCTAGTTAAATAAAAATAAAAATAGACATGTAATAATGTGTCCCTGACCAAAGGGGACAGTCAGTATCTGGTGTGGCCACCAGCTGCATTAAGTACCGCAGTGCATCTCCTGCTCATGGACTTTGCCAGTTCTTCCACCAAGGCTCCTAGACATTTCTGGGGGGAATGGCCCTCACCCTCTGGTCCCAGATGTGCTCAATGGGATTGAGATCTGGGCTCTTTGCTGGCCATGGCAGAACACTGACATTCCTGTTTTGCAGGAAAACACTCACAGTATAGCTGGTGGCATTGTCATGCTGGAGGGTAATATCAGGATGAGCCTGCAGGAAGGGTACCACATGAGGGAGGAGGATGTCTTCCCTGTAACGCACAGCGTTGAGATTGCCTGCAATGACAACAAGCTCAGTCCGATGATGCTGTGACACACCACCCCAGACCATGACGGACCCTCCACCTCCAAATCGATCCCGCTCCAGAGTACAGGCCTCGGTGTAACGCTCATTCCTTCGACAATAAACGCGAATCCAACCATCACCCCTGGTGAGACAAAACCACGACTCATCAGTGAAGAGCACTTTTTACCAGTCCTGTCTGGTCGAGTGAGGGCGGGTTTGTGCCCATAGGCAACGATGTTTCCGGTGATGTCTGGTGAGGACCTGCCTTTTAACAGGCCTACAAGGCCTCGGTCCAGTCTCTCTCAGCCTATTGCGGACAGTCTGAGCACTGATGGAGGGATTGTGCGTTCCTGGTGTAACTCGGGCAGTTGTTGTTGCCATCCTGTACCTGTCCCGCAGGTGTGATGTTCGGATGTACCGATCCTGTGCAGGTGTTGTTACACGTGTCTGCCACTGCGAGGGAGATCAGCTATCCGTCCTGTCTCCCTGTAGCGCTGTCTTAGGCGTCTCACAGTACGGGCATTGCAATTCATTGCCGTGGCCATATCTGCAGTCCTCATGCCTCCTTGCAGCATGCCTAAGGCATGTTCACGCAGATGAGCAGGGACCCTGGGCATCATTCTTTCGGTGTTTTTCAGAGTCAGTAGAAAGGCCTCTTTAGTGTCCTAAGTTTTCATAACCATGACCTTAATTGCCTACCGTCTGTAAGATGTTAGTGTCTTAACGACCGTTCCACAGGTTCATGTTTATTAATTGTTTATGTTCATTGAACAAACATGGAAAACAGTGTTAAAACCCTTTACATTGAAGATCTGTGAAGTCATTTGGAATTTTACGAATGATCTTTAAAAGACAGGGTCCTGATTAAGGGGCGTTCTATTTTGCTGAGTTTATGTGGCTCTTCTGAGTGGTTCTGTTCTCTTCTGGGTATTGGAAACACACCAATACCCATTGGGTTGATTGGTTGACTGGTTTATTCTGTAAATGTTCCAAGAACTTGCCATAGGCTAAGCACAGGACCAAATATTTATTGACCATGGAATCCAAAAGATCCATCTCATGGTTGGTAAATGATGTCTTAGTTTTTCTGTGTATTTCATCTCTCCTCTCTCCTTCTCTCCGTCTCTCTTTGAAGTATGCATGCACACACAAACACACACACACACATACACCACACATACACACACCAACACACACACATACACTACACATACACACACCAACACACACACACACATTCACCACACATACACACACCAACACACACACATACACTACACATACACACACCAAACACACACACACACACATTCACCACACATACACACACCAACACACACACATTCACCACACATACACACACCAACACAACACATACACTACACACATACACACACATACACCACACATACACACACATACACTACACATACACACACACATACACTAACATACACCACACATACACCACACATACACACACATACACACCAACACACACATACACACACATACACACACATACACCACACATACACACACATACACTACACATACACCACACATACACACACATACACACATAACACACCAACACACACATACACACACATACACACACATACACCACACATACACACACACATACCCACACATACACACACCCAACACACACACATACACGACACATACACACATACACACAACATACACCACACATGCACACACCAACCACACACACATACACCACACATACACACACCAACACACACACATACACACTACATATACACACCACACACACTACACATACACACACATACACTACACACACACACACATACACTACACATACACACCAACACACACACATACACACACATACACCACACACTGCACACACCAACACACACACATACACCACACATACACACACCAACACACACACATACACTACACATATACCAACACACACACTACACATACACACACATACACTACACACACCACACACATACACTACACATACACACACCAACACACACACATACACTACACATACAACACATACACACACATACACCACACATGACACCACCAACACACACACATACACCACACATACACACACCAACACACACACATACACTACACATACACACACCAACACACACACATACACTACACATACACACACATACACACACCAACACACACACATACACTACACATACACCAACACACACACATACACTACACATATACACACACATACACTACACATTAACACACCAACACACACACATACACCACACATACACACACCAACACAAACACATAGACTACACATATACCACACATACACTACACATACACACACACCAACACACACACATACACCACACATACACACACCAACACACGCACATACACTACACATACACACACATAAACAAGCACCGCCGCCCCACCGTCCACACAACTACTGGGAAGCAACAACGAAAAACTGGCTCCCCAAGAGAAGTGCATTATGGGCATGATGATCTGGGACAGTAGAGGGAATTACAGGCCATTCTTTCCCCCAAGCAGACTGAACATCATGACATCACCTAGTTCTGGGAACAGAGGTCCATGAATCCACCCATAGAGACACAACTGTGTTCTATGTTTATACAATCTAACTAGTGTTCTGTGTCCATTTTGAATGGCATGTCTTCATCACCTCATACCCCACTATACCATGAGACAGACATGTCTTCATCCCATCGTACCTCAATATACCATGAGACAGACATGTCTTCATCACCTCATACCTCACTATACCATGAGACAGACATGTCTTCATACCCCACTATATCATGAGACAGACATGTCTTCATACCCCACTATACCATGAGGCAGACATGTATTCATCACCTCATACCCCACTATACCATGAGACAGACATGTCTTCATACCCCACTATACCATGAGACAGACATGTATTCATCACATCATACCCCACTATACCATGAGGCAGACATGTCTTCATCACCTCATACCCCACTATACCATGAGACAGACATGTCTTCATACCCCACTATACCATGAGACAGAAATGTCTTCATCCCTTCATACCCCACTATACCATGAGACAGACATGTCTTCATCCCTTCATACCCCACTATACCATGAGACAGACATGTCTTTGTCCCCCATCATACCATGAGACAGACATGTCTTCATCACCCTCATACCCCACTATTCCATGAGACAGACATGTCTTCATCACCTCATACCCCACTATACCGTGAGACAGACATGTCTTCATCACCTCATACCCCAATATACCATGAGACAGACATGTCTTCATCACCTCATACCCCACTATACCATGAGGCAGACATGTCTTCATCACCTCATACCCCCACTATACCATGAGACAGACATGTCTTCATACCCCACTATACCATGAGACAGACATGTCTTCATCCCTTCATACCCCACTATACCATGAGACAGACATGTCTTCATTCCCTTCATACCCCACTATACCATGAGACAGACATGTCTTTGTCCCCCCATCATACCATGAGACAGACATGTCTTCATCACCTCATACCCCACTATTCCATGAGACAGACATGTCTTCATCACCTCATAACCCCACTATACCGTGAGACAGACAGGTCTTCATCACCCATACCCCCAATATACCATGAGACAGACATGTCTTCATCACCTCAATACCCCACTATTCCATGGAGACAAGCACATGTCTTCATCACCTCATACCCCACTATACCGTGAGACAGACATGTCTTCATCATCCTTCATACCCCACTATACATGAGACAGACATGTCTTCAATCACCTCATACCCCACTATACCATGAGACAGACATGTCTTCATCCCATCGTACCTCAATATACCATGAGACAGACATGTCTTCATCACCTCATACCTCACTATAACCATGAGACAGACATGTCTTCATACCCCACTATATCATGAGACAGACATGTCTTCATACCCCACTATACCATGAGGCAGACATGTATTCATCACCTCATACCCCACATACCATGAGACAGACATGTCTTCATACCCCACTATACCATGAGACAGACATGTATTCATCACATCATACCCCACTATACCATGAGGCAGACATGTCTTCATCACCTCATACCCCACTATACCATGAGACAGACATGTCTTCATACCCCACTATACCATGAGACAGAAATGTCTTCATCCCTTCATACCCCACTATACCATGAGACAGACATGTCTTCATCCCTTCATACCCCACTATACCATGAGACAGACATGTCTTTGTCCCCCATCATACCATGAGACAACATGTCTTCATCACCTCATACCCCACTATCCATGAGACAGACATGTCTTCATCACCTCATACCCCACTATACCGTGAGACAGACATGTCTTCATCACCTCATACCCCAATATACCATGAGACAGACATGTCTTCATCATCACCTCATCCCCCACTATACCATGAGGCAGACATGTCTTCATCACCTCATACCCCACTATACCATGAGACAGACATTCTTCATAACCCCACTATACCATGAGACAGACATGTCTTCATCCCTTCATACCCCACTATACCATGAGACAGACATGTCTTCATCCCTTCATACCCCACTATACCATGAGACAGACATGTCTTTGTCCCCATCATACCATGAGACAGACATGTCTTCATCACCTCATACCCCACTATTCCATGAGACGACATGTCTTCATCACCTCATACCCACTATACCGTGAACAGACATGTCTTCATCACCTCATAACCCAATATACCATGAGACAGACATGTCTTCATCACCTCATACCCCCCACTATTCCATGAGACAGACATGTCTTCATCACCTCATACCCCACTATACCGTGAGACAGACATGTCTTCATCCTCATACCCCACATACCATGAGACAGACATGTCTTCATCACCTCATACCCCACTATACAATGAGACAGACATGTCTTCACATCACTCATACCTACCCCATATACCATGAGACAGACATGTCTTCATCACCTCATACCCCACTCTACAAATAATAACGTGAGACAGACATGTCTTCATCACCTCATACCCCACTATACCGTGAGACAGACATTTCTTCATCCCTTCATACCCCACTATACCATGAGACAGACATGTCTTCATCCCTCATACCCCACTATACCATGAGACAGATCATGTCTTCATCACCTCATACCCCACTATCCCATGAGGCAGACATGTCTTCATCAC